>NC_048222.1:38294026-38325030 GCF_002007445.2 Ailuropoda melanoleuca
GGTGTCACTAAAGACATGATGGCCTCGGGCAGGGGTGGGGGATCCTTGATATTCCTCAAACCAAACCATGCTGGCAGAGCTTTGGTGAATGTCTTCTTTCGGCTCACAAAATGATCAGGGAGCTGGCCTGACAATTCTCCAGTGGGATAGTACCACTCTGGGCAATCACGGAGGGAGCATGGAAAACCTCAGGAGGCCTGTTGGAACGACAAAGCCTGCTCGGGGAGCGTGAGCTGGAGACGGAGCAAGGTGCTGTGAGGGTGGGCGTGAGAAGGAACAGGGTACTTGGCAGGACTCACTGCCATAGGTTTCAGACTGTCAGCAGCTTCCCAAGTTCCTGGCCAGATGTCCTGCCTCGCACAGGGCAGGGACATGAAGGTCCTGTCCCACGTCTGTGCCCCCACCCCTCCCCCAGCCCACCCCTGCTCTTCCACAGCCTGAATCCCAGTCTCTTAATCTGATCCTCTGAGAAGTGTCCTGTCTCCCACTCTGGACCTTTCTTCCTCCAGAAAGCTCTCCTGTCATCCTTAATTTGTCTTTGAGGACTGGAAGCGGGCGGCTGGACTCATCCCTTTGTTTCTGCCCATTCCAAAGCCTGTTGGGTTCCTGTTCAGGCTTTTCCTCCTCATCTCCCTCTCCTGCGTTTGCGGGGCTCGAGTGTCGAGAAGTAGATAGACTTTAAGAACATCACCACTCTCAACATGTTTAACCTTCCTCTTAAGATCTGACAGCGATTCCCTGGTGCTCACTTCATCATAATTCTTGAGATCCGTCTGAGCGCTGGGCACTCAGTAGGGCTACACAGCAGGCCAGCCTTGTTTGGCGGGTGATGCTGTTGGTTTGTGAGTTCGGGGGCTGCTGGAAGACTCCGCTGTCAGAAGAAAAGCTCTCCACCTGTCAGCTGGGGCTGATGCCAGGACTGGTCAGCAGCCCAGCCAACCGAGGCTGTAGGCGAAGCTGTTCTGTGAAGCTGTGTGAGATGCTGGCCCCAGGCAGCTGGGATTTGGGCTCCTCCAGCAGACAAGACAGAAAAGGCACCCTCTCCTGCCCGCTGTACAGAAGCATGGGCATTCTGAGGTCCCCGGGTCTCAGCCCCAGTGCTGGACGGAGGCAGCAGGACAGCAGGGGACTCACCAGGACTGCCAGGAGTGGGAACAAAGGCAACACTGCTCAGAGGATGCCTTGGAGCCCAAGTCCTCGTGGCACCCGCCAGGCTGGATTGTAGCTGCGTGCGAATCAGCCGTGGAAATATTGGAACTACTTGGCGGGGTGGACTTCCCCAGGGGGCTGTGCCGCTTTGCAGAGGGGGTGTGTGAACCAGAGAGCTGTGCTTACAGACACAATCCCGGTGTAACTGTCCGACACAGGGCACGTATGCCCCTGGACGACATCTTAGCGGGTTGTTTGCACACCTGCCTCCTCCCCACTGAGCACCTCTGTGGGGTTGGCGATGTGGCAGATCCTGTCCTGTCTCCCCACTGCGCCTTGTTTGTGGCCCGGCCCTAGCAGGCTTCATTACAGGTGTGTAGCCAGGCAGGTGAGGAAGAAGACGGAGGCCTTCCAAAGACCAAGTGTGAATGGAGGGACTGGGGGGCGAAGAATGCCAGGGCCTGGGAGCCATTTGTGAGGGAGGGAAGAATCCAAAATGGCGGCCGAGGGCACCGAGAACAAACCCTGGAGGCCGCCATTAGGGGATGGGAAGCTGCTGTAGAGAGGAGAGGAGAGAGAAGACCCTGTCTAGGTCCGGATTCAAACTCAAGTCCATCTGTGTGCCAAGCCTGCGTGTTTCACCCAACCTTTCCAACTCACACAAGACAGTTACTGATCACCAGGGGCTTTGCCTTCACTTTCTTGATTTCTTCAGTGGCCACATTACAGACCATCCCCCTCACCGTTGCCCCCCACACCTCCCCTTCCTCTGCCTCATCCACATCTGTATCTTGTACGATTATTCCCGATTGCCCAGGCTTAGACCTTGATAGGGACCTGAGACCCTTCCCCTTCTGTGCCAATTAATAAAACCACACTGTGCAGCCTTGACTCCTGGAGAGTCTGCCCTGGAGTCTGGAGCAGATTTTCCTGCGAGGAAATCTCACAGCCAGGCGGGGGAAAGTGCTCTGAACTTTTGGTGTGTGTTCCCTCAAATGTTTCACATTTGAGTGTATAAAAAAGAGCAAAATAGGCTGAAGAGCCAACGTTTGTGCTACAAAAACATGTCATATCAACAACAGCAACCTTTTCCCCAGAGAAAATTAGGCTGTATGTATGTGTATGTGGTTTTTTTTTCTTTTTCTTTCTTTCTTTTTTTTTTTCTGGGGGTGGAGGTGTTGCATTTTAATGCCTGATTTTGGCACTTGGTGCAGAAAAATAATTGAGATGCCAATGGCCAAATTTTCCTCCATCCAATCTCAGAAAAAACTCGTTTATGTTTAAATTTCTTGCAGCTGAGTTATATACACAGTACATGAGGGCAACTGTTCAAAATGTACACATTTATAGCTTCACTGTATTTTTTTTCCCCCTTTGCAACAGAGATCTGAGACATAAACACCACCCCCGTCTGACTGCACACAAGGTATGTATGGAAGTGACAAAAATAAATCCCCCGGGATTCCTGCCGCCAGGCTTTTGTGCACACAGGCAGGACACATGTCAGCACAGATTGCCAACAGGTGTGGCTCAGGGGGAGAACAGAGCAGAAGACAGGCAGGATGACTGTGAGGAAGCTGCTGGAAAGACGGCAGAGGGAGCGCACCACCTTTCTCTCCCACAACCCCCTAGACCAAGGATGAGGTGTGATCATTGGCACTATGGCTAAATATAAGATTCCGGGCAATGTTACAGCTCCGACATTGGCCTCTGTAGGACCGAAATGTCAGCCCGATTTGGGGAGCTGGAGTCGCCACTCTGCGGAAAAACCAGATTTACCCTCCACCATCCAGTGGTTAAGAAACCAGCTGTTCTTGTGTCCCTGTGGAATTCCGGGGGAACCTGTCTTGGGGTGCTCTAGAAATGTGGCTTGTTTCTGGGCCTTCCCACCCCCATGAAACACAACGGGCAGGAACCGTCCTCCCACTTCACAGGCGAGTATCAGAGAGGCTGAGTGCCTGGATTGAGGTCACACAGCCCGTCAAAGGCAGAAACGAGCTTTGGAGCCTTCAGCAGACTCTGAGGAGAAGCCAAGGGGAATGCCATGGGTGCAGGGTGACTTGAGGGACAGAGTAAGTCCTGCTTCACCCATTTGCAGACTTAAAATCCCCGTGGGGGGTGTCAACCATTGGGTTTTGACAAAATTCCCCCAGGACATTGAGTGGAGCCCTGGATTTGCTGGTACATATAAAGGTGTTAAAGGGCTCTGTGCCCAAACAAGTTTGAGAAATGCTGAATTAAATGTAGAGTGTTTGACTCTGCAGGACTTCTCAGAGTCTTTAATATGTTAATGACCAAAGTGGGGTTGTAGCATCCAAGATTTCCCAACGCTGCCATTGACCGGGGAAATATTTTCACCAAGCCCTCACTAGTGCACACGTTTTCTGAAATGCTGGATTAGGGCAGCGATGAGTTTAGAAAAGCATATTTTGGCGGGGGGAGGAATAAAATATTAGACTAATATTGGTTAAATCCTCCTAAATGCCAAGTGGCTTAACAGATTAGCTCTAAATCACCTGAGGGACTCTGAGGAAATGGGACACAGAAAAGGTAAATTTTGATAGAAGAGCAGAGGGAAGTGAAACTACCTTAAATTCAATTTGAGAAAAGCTTATTTAAATGTGTTGCTGAAAAAAAACAAATGAGGTTTCATGTTTTGTAGAAGTTACATTTTGCACCAGGAGCTCTTAGGCTGACTTATGAAAGGTGCTAACCCATTGCTGAAGGAGCCCACTTCCCGTTGAAGCGACAGGCAACCAGAGGCATTATGGGAAACACCTGTTGGCTGGGGTGTGGGGGCGGGATCTGGCAGCTGAGATTTTTTTTTTTTTATTTTGTTTTCAAGACAAATTTCTGCTTTCTTACAGGAAAAACAAATCCATGTTTTGTTTTGTTTTTTGGGGTTTTTTGGGTTTTTTGGTGATGCTGGGATGTGAGAACACATTTCTGCTCCAGCAAAGGGTTTTAAAAAATGAAGCTCCGGGGCCCCTGGGTGGCTCAGTCCGTTAAGCGTAAGACTCTTGATCTCAGCTCAGGTCTTGCTCTCAGGGCCATGAGTTCAAGCCCCAGGTGGGGCTCCGTGCTGGGCGTGGAGCCTACTTAAAAAAAAAAAAAAGGAAAGGAAGGAAGGAAGCTCTACCATGTGAGCTCCCAAAAGTAAGGACTGGATCTTATTCATTCCTGTTTCCCCACTTCCAGTTTTAAGGGCTGGGTGCCTAAGGGAAATATTTATTGTACTAAACCGGACGTCTGGCTCTTGTGCTTTTAAGATGGGGTACTACTGAGAAAATAAGTAAATAAACAAACCTCAGTGTGCTCACAGTTCTCTCTGGCCGGGTAAGTTGTGGCTGTGTCCAGAAGGAGGCCGGGATCATGAGCGGGGAGCAGGACTCGGGGGTCCGTGCTTGCCTCTGCTCTGCTGCAGCTGGGTGACCATGGGCAAGTCTCTTGACCTCTCTGAGCTCCAGATGCCTCATCATAAAATAGGGATCCTGAAAGCTGTCTTGTGTCTCTCTCGGGTGAGAGGAGCGCTGAAGGTGAGAAGGAATAAACGCACGTTGTAAAATTCGGCTGCTATAGGAATAACGTTTATTACTCTGTGACAGAATTTAAGCAATGTCAGGAAGCCCTCTTTTCCTATCTAGAAATATGTTTTGGTCCAGGCTTGTCAAGGGCCTGAAATCGTATCATAAGAAATGCATTCCCTGGGATGTTAAAGGCTTTCAGATCTTTAAGACATTTTCGCTAAGATGCATTTGGGAGACATCGATATGAAGCCATTATCTCGGGGGCCTGAGAGGCTGGCCGGAGAGATGGCCACTCTGTGCTGGCAGGAAACAGGCAAACCGCTGGGGGTGGGGCTCAGGGGGGCGGGGAAGCGATGAAGAGAAGATGCTGTTCCTGGAAGGGGTCCCCAAATGTGTGCTAGGCCAGAGCTTCTCACCCTTGAACGTGCCTGTGAATGGCCTGGGGATGGAATTAAAATGCAGATTCCACTTCAGGGGCCTGGCCCCAGAACCTGCATTTCCCACAAGCCCCCAAGAGAGGCCGAGGCTGCTGGTCTGGGGTCCACACTGGGGGAGCAAAGTGGTAAACAGTAGCAAGCCCTACCGGCCCAAGAAAACATGGCTTTGGTCGAAGGCCTAAGCACGGCAGGATTTGACGGTTTGGGAGGAATTCTGGCAGAGAGCAGTACTCCCTCGCGAGAGCGCAGTGACTAACACACAGGGAGGCTGTTTGCTTATCTGGATCTTAATTTCCTGTGAGCCTGGTTAGTGAGCTGTGCCCTTAGGAACTGGAAGACAGGTGTGCATGATGGGGCCTTGAGACCTGGCTGGGCCACCTGGACAGATCCCACTGGGGCCAACATCTGCCCCCCATCTCCCTTCCTGCCCACTGCCCGCCCCCCATCCCCGCCTTGCTCTGCCATCTACCCCCAGCTCAGGTTTTCCTTGAGCCTCTGGCTGTCTAGCTCGCCTAGGTGGGTTCAAGTGGAGTGTGTTGTTTTTCTCTCTCCCTCTCTATTTCTATCTATCCCCCTTCCTCCCTCCCCCTCCCCCTCCCCCTCTCCATCATCACCATCTTCACTGCTGGCTTTGTCCCTGGGTTTCCTCTCTGGCAGCTGGTTCACAGAGTCATGGGTGGCTTACCATCTCTCCAGGTGATGAATGTTTACTGTCCCGCAATCCCAGGCACTGTCACACGGGACGATGAGCCCCTGAGGGAGACACAGGTTCTCTTCTGTTTGGAGCCCCACTGCCCTGCGCAGGGCCTGGCACCAGGCTCGGACGGAGAGATTGGCCAGTTTTCCCACTGCTTGTAATAGTTGTGTGTGGAGATGGGTTAGTGGGGCTCAGAGCAGGAGCCCCCAAGCCCCAGGGAAAGTGTGCAGTTCTCCCCAAGTTCTTGCTTTCTTCTTTTGCCAGGTCCTGGAAGTGACCACGGGAGAAGGAATGAGGAAGATTTAAAATGTAAAGAATGAGACCCGTCATCCGCCATAAGGAACCCAGCTGAGTACCAGAATGTGTGACCAAAGAACAGAGCAGGGGAGGCAGGCGTCCCTCAGGGAGAAGGACTGGGGAGGAGGTCATGCCAGGAAGCAGCCTGGGCCACCAGAAGGGGGTGAGCTACATGGCACCCCCAAAAAGGAAGGCTGGGTGAGCACATTGGTCCCCCAGTGTCCTGGGCACGTAGCACCTGGTGGCAGAGAAAACTGTCCTTGCAGGGAAGGTAAGGACATAAATCTTCAGCTTAATGCCTGGAGCTCCGTGACGTACAAGAGGGCTTATGGTGCCGTTCTCTCTACTTCTGTGTAGATATGACAATTGCCAAAATAAAAAGTGGAAGGAAGGAAGGGAAGGAGGGAGGAAGGGAAGAAGGGAGGAAGGAAGATCAACTCATGTCTTGCTTCTAATAGAACTTTCGGATTGAAATCTGGCTGCCCGCTATCCTGCTGTTAAGGGCCACTCTCTTCCCAGCCACACAGTCCTGATTTATTTGGTGGTTATAGTTCCCTTTGCAAATAAAGAATGCGGCATTTGGGGTGGATCAGCATAGTCCAAAGCGTAACGCGAGGTTAGGGGCCTGTCTGTGAGCTGTTTGTTAACCAGAACGAGAGGTAATTGAGGATAAATGTTTAGAAACTTTTGTGGCCATTTGGCATTGCCCTAACATCCAAGTACACGGTCAGCACATGGGTCCTGTCGAAGGCGTTTGGGAGTTGTCGTACCCAAGTGGCGAGTGTCATGTGGTGTGAACCGGGTTGGTCCGTGCATCAGACCATCATGGGCTGGATATCTCATTTAAAACGTGGAATTTCACAACATACACTTTCGGTGGGATCTAGCCATCTTTTGCAATCCAGTCACAGCGTGTTCTAGCAAGCACAAGTGTCTCGGCCTTCACGAGTACAATCCCCATGCGGGGACCCNAAGCCCTCTTTTCCTATCTAGAAATATGTTTTGGTCCAGGCTTGTCAAGGGCCTGAAATCGTATCATAAGAAATGCATTCCCTGGGATGTTAAAGGCTTTCAGATCTTTAAGACATTTTCGCTAAGATGCATTTGGGAGACATCGATATGAAGCCATTATCTCGGGGGCCTGAGAGGCTGGCCGGAGAGATGGCCACTCTGTGCTGGCAGGAAACAGGCAAACCGCTGGGGGTGGGGCTCAGGGGGGCGGGGAAGCGATGAAGAGAAGATGCTGTTCCTGGAAGGGGTCCCCAAATGTGTGCTAGGCCAGAGCTTCTCACCCTTGAACGTGCCTGTGAATGGCCTGGGGATGGAATTAAAATGCAGATTCCACTTCAGGGGCCTGGCCCCAGAACCTGCATTTCCCACAAGCCCCCAAGAGAGGCCGAGGCTGCTGGTCTGGGGTCCACACTGGGGGAGCAAAGTGGTAAACAGTTGCAAGCCCTACCGGCCCAAGAAAACATGGCTTTGGTCGAAGGCCTAAGCACGGCAGGATTTGACGGTTTGGGAGGAATTCTGGCAGAGAGCAGTACTCCCTCGCGAGAGCGCAGTGACTAACACACAGGGAGGCTGTTTGCTTATCTGGATCTTAATTTCCTGTGAGCCTGGTTAGTGAGCTGTGCCCTTAGGAACTGGAAGACAGGTGTGCATGATGGGGCCTTGAGACCTGGCTGGGCCACCTGGACAGATCCCACTGGGGCCAACATCTGCCCCCCATCTCCCTTCCTGCCCACTGCCCGCCCCCCATCCCCGCCTTGCTCTGCCATCTACCCCCAGCTCAGGTTTTCCTTGAGCCTCTGGCTGTCTAGCTCGCCTAGGTGGGTTCAAGTGGAGTGTGTTGTTTTTCTCTCTCCCTCTCTATTTCTATCTATCCCCCTTCCTCCCTCCCCCTCCCCCTCCCCCTCTCCATCATCACCATCTTCACTGCTGGCTTTGTCCCTGGGTTTCCTCTCTGGCAGCTGGTTCACAGAGTCATGGGTGGCTTACCATCTCTCCAGGTGATGAATGTTTACTGTCCCGCAATCCCAGGCACTGTCACACGGGACGATGAGCCCCTGAGGGAGACACAGGTTCTCTTCTGTTTGGAGCCCCACTGCCCTGCGCAGGGCCTGGCACCAGGCTCGGACGGAGAGATTGGCCAGTTTTCCCACTGCTTGTAATAGTTGTGTGTGGAGATGGGTTAGTGGGGCTCAGAGCAGGAGCCCCCAAGCCCCAGGGAAAGTGTGCAGTTCTCCCCAAGTTCTTGCTTTCTTCTTTTGCCAGGTCCTGGAAGTGACCACGGGAGAAGGAATGAGGAAGATTTAAAATGTAAAGAATGAGACCCGTCATCCGCCATAAGGAACCCAGCTGAGTACCAGAATGTGTGACCAAAGAACAGAGCAGGGGAGGCAGGCGTCCCTCAGGGAGAAGGACTGGGGAGGAGGTCATGCCAGGAAGCAGCCTGGGCCACCAGAAGGGGGTGAGCTACATGGCACCCCCAAAAAGGAAGGCTGGGTGAGCACATTGGTCCCCCAGTGTCCTGGGCACGTAGCACCTGGTGGCAGAGAAAACTGTCCTTGCAGGGAAGGTAAGGACATAAATCTTCAGCTTAATGCCTGGAGCTCCGTGACGTACAAGAGGGCTTATGGTGCCGTTCTCTCTACTTCTGTGTAGATATGACAATTGCCAAAATAAAAAGTGGAAGGAAGGAAGGGAAGGAGGGAGGAAGGGAAGAAGGGAGGAAGGAAGATCAACTCATGTCTTGCTTCTAATAGAACTTTCGGATTGAAATCTGGCTGCCCGCTATCCTGCTGTTAAGGGCCACTCTCTTCCCAGCCACACAGTCCTGATTTATTTGGTGGTTATAGTTCCCTTTGCAAATAAAGAATGCGGCATTTGGGGTGGATCAGCATAGTCCAAAGCGTAACGCGAGGTTAGGGGCCTGTCTGTGAGCTGTTTGTTAACCAGAACGAGAGGTAATTGAGGATAAATGTTTAGAAACTTTTGTGGCCATTTGGCATTGCCCTAACATCCAAGTACACGGTCAGCACATGGGTCCTGTCGAAGGCGTTTGGGAGTTGTCGTACCCAAGTGGCGAGTGTCATGTGGTGTGAACCGGGTTGGTCCGTGCATCAGACCATCATGGGCTGGATATCTCATTTAAAACGTGGAATTTCACAACATACACTTTCGGTGGGATCTAGCCATCTTTTGCAATCCAGTCACAGCGTGTTCTAGCAAGCACAAGTGTCTCGGCCTTCACGAGTACAATCCCCATGCGGGGACCCCTTCTCTGGATGGTGGATCTCCCTATGGAGGTCTGCCAGGCCCCCTGCCTATCTTCCCTGCCCTACCCTCACTGCTCCTCACTGACTCTATCAAAGAGCAACGGAAGCAAGAACAGGACAGCTTCCCCAGCCCACCCAGCGCCCCTCTCTTCTCTCTTTCCTCAAATTAAAGCAGAGATGCGTTGAGGCTGCCTCTCCCACATCCCTCTCCCTGGAAGGACCTGGCAGGGACAGAGGGGCACTCAGGCACCCCACGCAAGCTGTCAGGGCTGGTCTGAGAGTGGGTAATCTCAGAAACGATGATTTAGAGCGCAGTGTGGCGGGGGCTGGAGGCGGCGAGGTAGCTGTTCCCCACGGCGCTCATTAAGCTTCCATAGATTGCGTTTCCTGCCTCCCCCGCTAGCCCTCCAAAGTGCCTGTTATTAATTCATAAAAACACTGCAAGCGTGATTGAGTCTGCTGATTACTGGAGCAGGCAGACACAAGAGACAGTAAAATATTCCGCGTCTCTCTATCAGGCTCTCAGGGGCTCGGGAGGAGGAAAAAAATAAAAAAGAGAAAAGCAACAACATGAAGAAAGAAATATGGGGGGGGAAAATGTGTTGTGAAATATTAATCAGAGCTGTTTGCCCCTGGGGGCCAAAAATATGAGGCGGCATAATCCGTGTAGCCAGAGCTGCCCGGCGACATGTCTTTGAGAAGCTGATTATTGCGGGTAAACACAACTAAATATTCTGGATCTTTGGACTGTGCCTCTGGTGTCGCTGGAGAATCCGATTCCCTTATCATCCTTCTGCAGGTGTGGCCCCGGGAGAGGGTGGGAGGGGCTGGCAGGATGTGGCCGCTTGCTCAGGGAGCCACTCGGGCCCCAGTAGGGGCTGCTTCAGTTCCTTTCCAAATGCTGATTCACGTTGAGCGGGCGGTGGGGGTGCGTGGGTATAGGGAAGATGCCCAAGGAGGTGTGTGTGTGTGTGTGTGTGTGTGTGTGCGTGCGTGTGGGTTGGGGCTGCCTCCAGAGCTGGCTTTTAACAGCTGATGACCTGATGCGGGCCACGCCAAGGGAGCCCCAGCTCTAGAGTGGCTTTTCTGAGAAGCCCNTGGGTTCAAGTGGAGTGTGTTGTTTTTCTCTCTCCCTCTCTATTTCTATCTATCCCCCTTCCTCCCTCCCCCTCCCCCTCCCCCTCTCCATCATCACCATCTTCACTGCTGGCTTTGTCCCTGGGTTTCCTCTCTGGCAGCTGGTTCACAGAGTCATGGGTGGCTTACCATCTCTCCAGGTGATGAATGTTTACTGTCCCGCAATCCCAGGCACTGTCACACGGGACGATGAGCCCCTGAGGGAGACACAGGTTCTCTTCTGTTTGGAGCCCCACTGCCCTGCGCAGGGCCTGGCACCAGGCTCGGACGGAGAGATTGGCCAGTTTTCCCACTGCTTGTAATAGTTGTGTGTGGAGATGGGTTAGTGGGGCTCAGAGCAGGAGCCCCCAAGCCCCAGGGAAAGTGTGCAGTGCTCCCCAAGTTCTTGCTTTCTTCTTTTGCCAGGTCCTGGAAGTGACCACGGGAGAAGGAATGAGGAAGATTTAAAATGTAAAGAATGAGACCCGTCATCCGCCATAAGGAACCCAGCTGAGTACCAGAATGTGTGACCAAAGAACAGAGCAGGGGAGGCAGGCGTCCCTCAGGGAGAAGGACTGGGGAGGAGGTCATGCCAGGAAGCAGCCTGGGCCACCAGAAGGGGGTGAGCTACATGGCACCCCCAAAAAGGAAGGCTGGGTGAGCACATTGGTCCCCCAGTGTCCTGGGCACGTAGCACCTGGTGGCAGAGAAAACTGTCCTTGCAGGGAAGGTAAGGACATAAATCTTCAGCTTAATGCCTGGAGCTCCGTGACGTACAAGAGGGCTTATGGTGCCGTTCTCTCTACTTCTGTGTAGATATGACAATTGCCAAAATAAAAAGTGGAAGGAAGGAAGGGAAGGAGGGAGGAAGGGAAGAAGGGAGGAAGGAAGATCAACTCATGTCTTGCTTCTAATAGAACTTTCGGATTGAAATCTGGCTGCCCGCTATCCTGCTGTTAAGGGCCACTCTCTTCCCAGCCACACAGTCCTGATTTATTTGGTGGTTATAGTTCCCTTTGCAAATAAAGAATGCGGCATTTGGGGTGGATCAGCATAGTCCAAAGCGTAACGCGAGGTTAGGGGCCTGTCTGTGAGCTGTTTGTTAACCAGAACGAGAGGTAATTGAGGAAATGTTTAGAAACTTTTGTGGCCATTTGGCATTGCCCTAACATCCAAGTACACGGTCAGCACATGGGTCCTGTTGAAGGCGTTTGGGAGTTGTCGTACCCAAGTGGCGAGTGTCATGTGGTGTGAACCGGGTTGGTCCGTGCATCAGACCATCATGGGCTGGATATCTCATTTAAAACGTGGAATTTCACAACATACACTTTCGGTGGGATCTAGCCATCTTTTGCAATCCAGTCACAGCGTGTTCTAGCAAGCACAAGTGTCTCGGCCTTCACGAGTACAATCCCCATGCGGGGACCCCTTCTCTGGATGATGGATCTCCCTATGGAGGTCTGCCAGGCCCCCTGCCTATCTTCCCTGCCCTACCCTCACTGCTTCTCACTGACTCTATCAAAGAGCAACGGAAGCAAGAACAGGACAGCTTCCCCAGCCCACCCAGCGCCCCTCTCTTCTCTCTTTCCTCAAATTAAAGCAGAGATGCGTTGAGGCTGCCTCTCCCACATCCCTCTCCCTGGAAGGACCTGGCAGGGACAGAGGGGCACTCAGGCACCCCACGCAAGCTGTCAGGGCTGGTCTGAGAGTGGGTAATCTCAGAAACGATGATTTAGAGCGCAGTGTGGCGGGGGCTGGAGGCGGCGAGGTAGCTGTTCCCCACGGCGCTCATTAAGCTTCCATAGATTGCGTTTCCTGCCTCCCCCGCTAGCCCTCCAAAGTGCCTGTTATTAATTCATAAAAACACTGCAAGCGTGATTGAGTCTGCTGATTACTGGAGCAGGCAGACACAAGAGACAGTAAAATATTCCGCGTCTCTCTATCAGGCTCTCAGGGGCTCGGGAGGAGGAAAAAAAATTAAAAAGAGAAAAGCAACAACATGAAGAAAGAAATATGGGGGGGGAAACTGTGTTGTGAAATATTAATCAGAGCTGTTTGCCCCTGGGGGCCAAAAATATGAGGCGGCATAATCCGTGTAGCCAGAGCTGCCCGGCGACATGTCTTTGAGAAGCTGATTATTGCGGGTAAACACAACTAAATATTCTGGATCTTTGGACTGTGCCTCTGGTGTCGCTGGAGAATCCGATTCCCTTATCATCCTTCTGCAGGTGTGGCCCCGGGAGAGGGTGGGAGGGGCTGGCAGGATGTGGCCGCTTGCGCAGGGAGCCACTCGGGCCCCAGTAGGGGCTGCTTCAGTTCCTTTCCAAATGCTGATTCACGTTGAGCGGGCGGTGGGGGTGCGTGGGTATAGGGAAGATGCCCAAGGAGGTGTGTGTGTGTGCGTGTGTGTGTGCGTGTGGGTTGGGGCTGCCTCCAGAGCTGGCTTTTAACAGCTGATGACCTGATGCGGGCCACGCCAAGGGAGCCCCAGCTCTAGAGTGGCTTTTCTGAGAAGCCCCAGCGGGAGCCCAGGTAGCTTTCGTGGGGTGGGGGGTGCATTCAGGAGCCTCCAGCAAGACTGGAGTCTTTCCAACTAAACTCAGCTTCGGAGAGGCTGTGATTAGTTGACTGCTGTATAAGCTCGTGGTGCACACATTGTTGCATTCAGGGACCACCATGCCTGCCCCACACACCTGGGGCTCAGCAGTTGAGATATGAAGGCTGCACGTGAGACTGGAAGAGAATGCTCACCTGTCATTATGGGCTGGAGTGAGCCTGGGATCGTGGAACCCTGAGGGTGGCGGTGATGCAGATACAGATCTCACCCGCACAGAATCTGAGACTATCAGAGCAGAAGTGAGTTTGGACATCAGATAGTCTTACCTTCTTATTGGACAGAGGCCCAGAGAGGGACAGTGACTTGCTCAAGGCCACACAGCAGGGATATGATTCTTGATCATATCTCTGCAATGGGCCAGCCTCCCAGGGTACTGTTGGGGCATGAAGGAGGAGGAACATGAAGGCCTGAGTGATGGAAATCAGTTTGCACTGAGCCTTTGGGTTTAAGGAAAGCTCCCTATCAGCTACAAGGAACTGGATCAGAAGGGAGTGAGCCCAGGGGAAGAGATGGTGCCCCAGAATTCCTGGTACTAGCCCCAGGTCCTCAGCCAAATTTTAGAGAACTTTGATCTAATGTTGATCCTTAAGCCTCTCTGAGCCTCAGTTTCCTCAATTGTAAAGGAGTTTGACTAAGTAGTAATAGCAAAGATCTTATCAAGTCCATGAATGAGATCAGTGTTTGGAGTGAGCTGTGGCCAGGGTCTTCTCCGTGATGGACAGAAAGAGAATGGGGTTAAGCAAGGTACACTGGGCCAATCATAGCATCTCCCTATCCAGGGACCAGGAGAGCAGTTGCCACAAAAAGACTTAGGAGAATTGCCCTCCACCCCAAAGTGCCCTGAATTACTTCATTCTCCTCTTGGTGCTTATTATAGAAGCTCGGAACTTTTTCTCTGTTCTCCATCAGTCACATCAGCAGAGGACCCATAGTAGGTGAGGACCTAGGTGGGCAATGGCTGATTTCTTTGCTGAGTGCCTTAATTGGGGAAAAGTTTTCCTTCTTTCATGTCTCCAAGGGATGGTTGGTCAAGCCACTTGGGAGAAAAATGGTAATCGTAACTACCAATTGTGGAGCAAGTACATTATTCCCAATTTTAAACCAATTCTGCCCATTTCACAGAAATGAAAAGCAAGGATTAGCAAGGTTCAACAACTGGCCCCAGGTCATAGAACTGGCCAGTGGCAGGGCTGGGATTTGAACAAGGGTCTGTCTGATTCCTGAGGCCCATAGCCTTCCTACTGTGCTTCCCAGTGATGTCAGGGTGTGAAGGGGAAATGGATATTTTCTCTTGCTGATTTCTTCTCAGGGAAAGAAAGTGAGCTTCAGGCCAGAAAGGAAAGAGTGCTATGGGTTGGAGGAGCACTTATAAGGGAAGGAAGAGGTTAGAGAGCTCAGATTGCCCTGAACCCAGTCCAGTCTCCTAAGGCCAATGAGCTACACCCCAGGGTCTCAAGAGCTTCTTGCAAAAAAGATCACAAATAGCTGGTGGTGATCTTGGGAGAACTGTGGAGATGAGAAGAGTTGAATAGTAATAAAAATATTGTGTTCTCATGAGCCTGATATCAATCCAGGGAGGGAGTGCAGCAGACGTGGTTAAAGCAATGACATATCAGCAACTGGGGAATGACGTAGTGACCATCTGGGCTCAAGAAAGCTTTACAAAGACAAGCTGAATCGAAATAAACCTATGCTAAAACAAGCACCCTTTGACAAAGCTCCTGGAAGGGTGATCAGAAAAACACAATAAATGTAACAGACTTAAAGTTCTGTAAAGTAATGGGCATAGAATCTGAGGCGCTCCTACTGGATGAGATGAGAAATGCAGACAGGAAGCTAGGAAACTGAGTTCAGTGTAACTCAGAGGATTTTGATTAATGCGCACTGCCTGGCCTTTAGTAGACGCTCAGCAACATTTCCCCAACAGAGCGTCAATGTGGGCAACAGCTGTGTCTGTGACTGAGGAGGATCCCACCCCCATCAAGGACTTTACCTGTCATACACATATAGACAGAAAGGCCAGGTTTAATATTACCTTGAGAATAATACCAATTATGTGGTAAACTCTTCATAAAGTCCTCCAGGTAACCTTGAAATAAAACAGAAAATAATTGAGCGTACAGAAAAAGTTCTATAAGGATACACAGAAAACCCAGTGCCAGTGGGGAGAGGCAGGGGATGGGCATCAAAGGGAATCCTGTTTTCTTTGTGATGACTGTTTTGTAATGAGAATGTAACCATGCCTTGTATGTGTGAATAGAATTAAAGAAAGAAAAATAAGAAGAGTGGTCAGGCTCATCAGATATTTGGTGGTATTTGAGCATCAGATATGTTGTTGGTTGGGTGACATTGAAGGTCCCTTCCGCAGCTGGGCTCTATGGGTCTCAACTTTGCTCCAGTTTTTACTTAAAGTATTGACCTTAGATACACCCTCCCTGACCCTAACCCCACATTCTGGAACGTGGTTTCCCCTCTCACAGAAGAGTCCAGTTTAGGCTTGTGGTCCCCAAATGTAACGGTACATCAGGAATCACTTGGTAAGCTTTTCAAAAACAAGAGATTTGAGAGTCATCTGTTCCAACAATGAATTAGGCCCCACCCACACCCTCCACACAGCAGAACAGAACTTTCAGCAGTGAGGTTATATTAAGCACCAGGCACTGAGCTCTCCCTTTTCATGCTTGTGACATTACCCCATTGGCCTATCAGTACCATGAAATGACAAGGCTTGGAGATATGGGGACCTATCCAAGGCCATGCAGCTGGGAAGGGACAAAGTCACAACCTGGACCATTTCATGTGCAATATGTTGTGGGGGCTCAGAGCTGAGGGCAATGACTTTTCAAGGAGGGAGGAGTGGTTCAGGGCAATTTCACTAAAATGTGGCATTTGAATACAGGTGGGAAGGATGAGCATGGATTGGCTGGCTTGGCGGGAGAGGTAAGGGGCAGTTGAGGTAAGGCATGGAGGTATGAGATGGGGCACTAGGATGGTACCAAGTGTTCTTTCCTGGCTCAGGGTGGGATGGAAGCAGGGAAGGTAGCCCTAATATCCATCTCCTGTCAGTGCCCCCTGGGAAGACAGCGGCTTAGGACCCCATCTGCCCATCAGTCAGTATTCCTTGACCCCCTACTGTATCCCACACTCTATGCTAGTCACTGAAGTTCCCAGAAGCACAGGGAAGAATTTTCCCTCTAGGCTGGGAGGAAGACCAGACTATACTTCCAAGGAATGCCAAAGAATGATTCAGACAATCACTCGAGATACAAGACAGCAACTGAGGAGGGGCCACACTGCTCAAAGTTATCTGCAAAGTCAGTGGTTCAGGCTGTGCATTTTGGTTGAGGGCAAGGGGGGCGTGGAGAGGCTGCAGAACGGGCAGCTCCTCAGGGGCAGGGTGGGGCTGACTTGGAAAAGAAGAGGCTTGACAAACAAGGGGCAGGAGGGACAGTGCAGAAGGTCGGAGAGCATCAGACTACACTAGGCCGTGTTGTGCCGTGGTGTGCCAGCTCAGGTGTCTTTCCTGTCCTTCTATGAGTGTGGTCTGGAGGAGTGCTAGGCCAAGGACTTTGACTTTGGAACTCCAAAATAATTTGATGCCCTTGAAGCCAGTGACCAGGTGGGTCCCTCTGGTAAATGGCTGTTCCCACAGCCCAGGCCTCCTGGCACCACCTGCAGCCCCAGCCCAGGCAGCCCCTGAGCCCCATCTCTGAGGACAGTAGCCGCCCTCTACCTGCGTTGCTGCTGGGACAATTAATGAGCTCGTATTTATAAAGGACTCTCAGCTCCTCAGAAGAGCTCTGCAGAAGTACAAGTGGGTTATAATTACCACCACTGTAATTAATGAGTCCAAACTTCTTAGAGAATGTAAAGTGTGTAATGAAAGGAGGGGGAGAGAAAGGAAAAAAAAAAACCTCCATGCGTTTGAACTTGAGATTTTTCCTTTGTAAAGTACGCTTTGGTAAGGTATCAAATGATATTATATTCTCTCCTTTCAAAACTGAGCAGAACCCCAGATGGGATGTCTCAATGCCAAGGGCAGAGTTTCCAAGAATAATGGAGCACGTTACAATTCTTTGAAAAATGCTGGGCTGGAAATCAATCCTGCCATTTCCAGTAACTTGGATAGTTGAGCCTTCGTCTGTAAGGGGATGATGCTACCCAACTAACAGGTGTGTGTGGAGGGGGTGTCACTGAGCTCAGGAAGGTGAAGCACTGGGTACACGGCTGGCACTCACTTAGCTCCAGTCCTGTGACATTTTATACCCCAGATCCCAACCATTTTACCTGGTGAAGGGGAAATAATGCCTCCTGCCTGACCTAAACTAAAAAGAAGGAAAACATGTGCTTACAAACTTCCACTTTAACAAATGCAGTCATTTGCAACAGGTAATTTTTAGCTTTTTTCTTTTGGTGGTGATGGGGTATGATTTCCTTGGCATAAATTCCTAGAGTGGAAGGGAAGAAGCATTCTTATGGTTCCTGGAATGCATAGTTAAATTTCTCCCCAGAGAGGTTTATGCTGGGGCTAGCCAGTTGGATAAGGACATGTGTTTTACCACAACTTCACCAGCGCTGGGTATTACTGTTTTAATGTGTGTGGAAGGGGATGCCATTCTTCTCGCGGTTTACACGTAATATTACATATTATGCAAATTCAATGTTAAGGAACTCTTCTAAGGGCAAAGAGCACATAGAATTCACAGAGATGAAATTTACTTTCTAAGCTCGACTTGGTTTACCTGGCCATCTACATGTAGGAGTCGTCAGGCTTCTTCTTGGTTTTGGTGCTGACGTGTCTCAGTTACTCCCAGATGTTGGGAAATTAAAGTCCAAGTGCTATTTTTTACATTAGCTCTGCCATGTCATTTGCTAGAATTGTCCACATCTCTGTCAGTTTTCTTAAATGTATCAACTCTGGATGGCTCTCTTTGGCTAGAGTCAACATTTCTCACTTCCACTCTTGCTCCTATTTTGTGCACCCAGAATCTGTCAAGGCAACTCTAGTTACTTCCCCAAGTGTTTAACACACTCATATCCCACCTGGGCAAACAATGCAGCATGCAAACCCACAGTCTGATTTAACTGTGAGTCACAGGTCCATGCTCCTCCCCCAGACACTGACCCAATGGGGCCAAGGTCAGTTTACTTGTCTTTGACTTGGGAGAGGAAAATAAAAGTAGGGACAAGTGTCAAGGACGGTTGCTTTGTTGCCTACAACCTCAGAGCCTGTCTGGAAAGGGGCCCGCTCATACAGGAACCGGAGGGAATTAAAAAGAAGCCTTCTCCACATGGCTGGATGGAAAGCTAGGGTTGCATTAAGGACAGTGGGAAGAGAGCAGTGCTGTCCTTAGGGATTGGCAGGGACATATGGCCCAAATGCCTGCCTGCCCACCTGTACTCCGGGATGATCTGCCCCCAGTGGCCCGGCCTGGTTGTACCTGCCTGTACCAGGGTGAGCGGGCATCTGACCCATGCTCGGGCTAGTTCATGATATTCTAGGAATTTGGGAATTGGGTTGTGGAGACTTTGGGGAGTCACTGTTGGCACTTGACCTGGTAAGGCAAGGCGACCATTTTCTGCTATGTATGTAGGGAAGAGAAAGCCAAATGTCGGGGGAAAGAGAGGGGGAGAGAGAGAGAGAGAATTGAAGCAGATGAGGAGGTCAGAGGTGATTAGAACCAGGAGACCCCTGGGACCCGAGAAGGGAAAAGGAAAGAGAAAACTGTGGGCCAGTCTCCCTCATGGGCCACCAGCTTCCTGCTCTTGGAGCCGGGGATATTCCCATGAATCTTTACAATAAATTCCATGTTTTACTTAAGGCAGTCAAGTAGCTTTCTGTTCCTAGTAACTAAATGATTTCTGCCTAAGACACTCATGGTTTTGTTAATAACTGGACCTCATTTACTAATGTGTATAATTTTTTTAATTTAAAAAAAAAGAAAAATCTAATGGAAAGAAGATGCTAATCCCACCTATTTATTCTTTCTGCAAGAGAGATTTCTAGTTGCCTACCCAATGTTCATTCTCCAAATTTTATAAGAGTCCCTTTATTGGAGGACGGCGGTAGCTATGTGCCCAACTAAAAAGCTGAGTATCCTGGGGCTCCTGGGAGTCTCAGTCAGTTGAGCATCTGACTCTTGATCTCAACAGGTCTTGATCTCAGGGTCATGAGTTCAAGCCCCATGTTGGGTATGGAGACTACTTAAAAAAAAAAAAAGGACAAGGAAAAAAAGAAAACTACATATCCCTAGCTATCTTGTAGCTATCAGTGGCTAATAGCTGAAAGTAGCAGCCATTGGGTGGGGCCTCCAGAAACGCGTTTAAAGGGGGCAGACTCAACTACCACATGACCTTCCTTCCTTCCTTCTTTCCATTAGCACATGACCCACCTTCCTTCTTTCCTTCCATTAACACATGACCGACCTTCCTTCCTTCCTTTCTTCCTTCCTTCCATCCTTCCTCCTAAGATCTGTCCATCTGGGACATGGATGTGATACTTGGAGCTCCAGCAGCTGTCTTGTGAATAAGAGTCAGTCACTGTGAGGCTGGCAGAGCAGAAAGCTGGGAGGAGCCTGGGTCCCTCATGAAATCATAGACCACCCTAAGCAGTGGCTGGCTATGGCCTATCTGCACCTACAACTCAACCTCAGGAGTAGCCTTGGGAACCTCCATCGCAGCCCCTTCATCCTGATCTGAATTCAGGTGCCATCTTTCCTCTCTGAGACCCACCTACATGACCCCCAAATCTTCCCTTTTCATCCTGTTGAGTCAGCTCTCCTGGCTGCCACTTCCTTTCCTGATTGACTCCAGTCCCCGTCCCTGGTCTTCATGGCAGCCCATCCCTCCTGGTTGGTGCTTCCACCCAACGGTGGGGGTGATGCCACCCAGCGGCCTGCATAGAGCCAGGACCACAACCACAAATCCATTGTTAAGTCTGTGAAGGTGGGACTCCCCATCCTGGGGCATGCATGAGGGACCCCAACATGGATATAAACCTTAGCCTCCAAGCCAGGCTCCTCTCTGCAGCCAGTATCGCTTTGCAGAATCTAATGGAAAGAAGATGCTAATTCCTCCTATGTATTCTTTCTGCAGTGGAGATAAATCTGGTCATCTACCGCCTCTACTTAGCACCTTTCAAAGACTCTTCTAGAAGCTCATTTGATTCTTGGGCTTTGTATCCCAGGTCTCAGGAAGCCTTCTTTGACCTCTGGACCAGGTGGACTTTCCCTGCTGCTTGGTCCCAAGAGACCCTGCCTGTCCCCTGTGACAGCCCTCAGTTCCTGGCTGAAAGCACTCACTGTCAGATGCTTCCCTTGCCAGGCACACGTTCCAGGAAAGGAGACCACCCTGCCCAGGCTCTGCCCTGTGCCCACCATCGGTAGAGCACCTGGCCCAGGGCAGGCCTTAGGAACTCTTCGTTGAGTGATGGAAGGTAGAGGCAGAAGCAGAAGCCAGGGCCTGGGTCCCGCAAAGAGGGCTGGGAAATTCCAGCAACTTCGGGGTGCCTCAGCCATGACCTGGGGCTGCTTCCATCTAGCCAAGACAATAGCCTAGCCTGGGCTCAACCGGCCGTGCTGGTGAGGAAGGGCAGCATGAGGTCAGCAGGTGGCCAGTCCCCCACTGCCTGCTGACAGCTAGGCTGCTGCATAGTAAAGGGGTGGTTTTCTCTTCCTCCCTGCTCCTGAAGAAAACCCAGGACCCTCCCTCCTCCTTCACTGGAAGTTAAAACCATCCCCGGGAGGTCCTGGATGAGAATTTGGCATGGCCTTGGGAAATAAGTCCAAATGATCACGCTACCTTAAACCCCATGTATGTGAGACAGATTCCCAAGGAAGGGATGTTCCAAGGTCATGGTTCTCCAACTTGAGCGGGCATCCGATCCCCTGGAGGGCCTGTTAGGATACACTGTGGCTCTAGCTACACCCCCAGAGTTCCTGACTCCTAAGTCGATTGGGGGTGGGCCTGAGAACTTGCATGCATGCCTAACACGTTCCTGGGTGATGCTTTTGCTACTGATCAGGGGGTCACACTTGGAGCACGCCACTCTCCTGGGACCTAGACAACCCAGCCTGGAGCTTCTGCCACCCCTCAGACGCAGAGAAGATGCCCCTGGCTGGCACTACCCGGCTGGGAGGCCACGGTCAGATGCCCAGGAAAGCGATACCCCCTCTTCCACTGCAGAAAACGGCTGCTTAGCCCCCTCACCCCGGGTGCTCACCCCTCACCCAAAATCCTGGAGCGCCCAGAGCCTGGGCTCCATTCAGCTGCCTTTGCAACCCCTTCCTAAAACCGTTGAAAAGAAGGAGGAAGATCTAAAGTCCTTACTCTGCACTATGGAAAAAAATATCAAGGAATTATCATGTAGCCTTAAACCCTATATATGCAAATGCACTCATTTGAATAACTGCCAATTTATATGCCTCATCAAATTAGGTATTCAAATTCTAGCCTGTGTATGTACAGTTGTTTCTCTTCATGGTTCAGACTTAAGTAGTCACATGAAGGATGAGCTGCTGGCTTCTCTTCTGGGCCCCTGTCTCTTTAGAACAGAAAGGAATAATTAGGGATTAGTTTTCTGGAGCGTAAACTGTCCCTTTGATGATTGGGCTGGCCCCCTTTTTTGTCATTTCTGTCATAGCAATCTGCCACCTCCTTCTTTCACGTGGGGGGCTCTTGAAAATATGTGATTTTTATCCCCCCTGGGTTTCACCTTTCCCCGGGAGGTCACCCGGGTATAAAGTGGGACCCACGTTTCACAGGTGGGGAAACTGAGACCTATGGTTTACACGGGCCGCAGTCTTGGACTCCGGGCTGGGGTTTTGGGTCGATGACACAGATTCCCTGGTCTGCCATGTTAGTCCTCTGCCTTGTGCGTTGTCTGTTTCGCCTCACATAGAAACTGGGGATCATTGAAAGCTCTTTTAGTCTTTTCAAAGCGTTCCCCAAATCACAAAGCCCTTTCCATTTCCTCTTGATGCCCCTCAGGGGGCACGTGGAGACAGCTGCTCTTCACCCCATTTTATAGATGAGGAAGCCGGGGCCTGAAGTCATAGGGCAAGTGAAAATCAGGGGAGTAATAAGGCCAGGCCATGCCCTCGCCTGGTGACGGGTGACCAGCTTCAGGAGGACTGTGAGCATCTCTACCGACGTGCATTCTGGGACCTGGACATTGGCAGCCTGAGATTGACTGTGATGGGAATGTGACATCGTGGGAACCAGCCAACACTACAAATCAGGATGTTGCACCTACCTCCCGCCCCCACACCCGACTCCAGAGTCACATCTCGCAGAGATATCTAGGATGGAGAGCAGCTTTCTTTTCTGGCCTTTCTGGATCATCCTGGCTACAGCCCTCAGCATCCCACTTAAGGCAGGCCAAGCACCACATACTGGACTCCTGAGAGGTGGCCCAAGTACCCACAGCTGCCTTCAACAGATGGACCATTTGCCTATCTCTGAGCATCCTTCCAGCTCCTGCCAGTTCCTGTGGGATCTGCCAGGTCCCAGAAGACAGCCAAGGGAGGGTCCTCCATTCTAGAATTATATACTGCTCCAGTACTCCCCCACCACACCTCTCTTTCACTTTTGGGACCCAGGACACCCTTAAGTCAGGATATTCAGAACCTCCTGCCTGTCCCACTTGACTCAGGACCCTTCATAGGTAATGAATCCTCCATCCCTGAGGATATTTAAGCTGAGACTGGACAGACACATGGCCAAGTTGCTGCTGGGTCAAACCCAAGCACCATATAGAAGGTTAAGACTAAATGTCTTGACCTGAGGAGCCATGACTGTCCTCTAGGCTTAAGCTTGACCTTACTGGACCTTCAGAAGCTGCTGTCCTCTCCTGCTGGTGAAATCCCTGGGCTTCTTCTCTCCCAGCCTGCCCTGCCTTGCCCATCACCACCCAAAGCTAGTATGACATAGGCTGGCAATGAGCTGTCTCGATTCCACTGTGGAGGCCCTCCCCTGCCTGACATCAGAAGCCACAGAGTGACTGGACCTTCAAACCTTACATTTCCCGATGACATCCCCACTAGTAGAAGCTCCCCTTTGGAACAAGACGGGGGCTTGAGAAGGCCTCTGCTAAGAGGCTGGCCTGCCCTGGTCAGCCTCAAGGACAGGGCTGTCCTGTAAGGAGCACCAGACCGAGAGAGGTCGGGAGATGCGGGTTCTCGTCTTAGCCTGACAAAGCCTTTTCCTTTCTCCTGGATGTTGGCGTTCTCATCCCTGGGTTGTAAGTATCGGCAAAGGACTGGGGGGTAGTTCATAATGTTACTTCCCTCCTTTCTCGGAGACCTGTGGTCCCTTCCAGCTCTAACCTCTCAGTCTCAACATTGCTGGGGCTATTTGCCATCTCCCTGATACAGAGGGACCCCTTCAGCAAAAGAGACCCCAGGCAGCCACATTTTAATGACGGTGGGAGAAAATGTTTGGTGCATTTGATGTTTACTTGCTTATGACTTACACCCCACCGACTTCCTGAGAGTATTTGAGGCAGTTTACGATACTAAAACATATAAAGAGTAACCAAAAATTAAACCCAAAAGAGGTTTCCTGAGCCATTTAGAGAATGGAGAGGAAGAATGCTGCAGGAGCCTGGAATAATGAGGTCTGATTTACCTCTGAGCCTCCTGGCAGCCAAAGCAAAATGAAGTAACCAAAGAAAAGTGATGGGTAACTTGGCGATTCTGGTGCAGGGGAACTTGATCCTCTCCTGGAGGTGGGGCCAGGCTTGATGCCTCAGAGAGAGCCTGCTCTTCCTCTGCCCAGGTAATGCCCGCTCTCCCCAGCTGACCTCAGCGAAAGCCCCAGAAATTACAGTGGTGCCTGCTAGAGTTCCAAACCAGCTTCATAAATAAACATGGGCGCCGAGGAGGAATTCCCCAAAGAAAGTTAGGAAATCAGAGTCATGTTTATCTTAAGGAGCAAAGCATGCAAATACGGCAGCTGCTTCCAGCCGTAAATAGGAGAGGAGAGGGATTTGGTAGCTGTTTGCAATGATCAAGTGTGGTCTAGACTAAAATAGCCAAGTGTATTTGGGCTGGGAATTAGGTACAGACAAACATGAGGTGGCTTGCTTTATGCGATGACTGTCTGGAAACACGGGGGGCAAACCGGTCCCTCATAAAGGGAATGCGGTTTTCCATGTGCTCAGGCAGGCGTCAATTAAAGGGCTCCGTTTGGCTAATCTTTTGCTGAGCTTTGGGAATGTCTCTCTCCTTTATCCGTTTGGTACAGGTGACTGTCTCATGGATGCCTGGATTGAAGAGGAGACCTGCTAGAGCCCTCCAGCAGGAGCCAGTCGGCTTCCTTGCCCCCGGATGGTTATAAAACCAACCCCGTAGCACCATTCCTGTCTTCCGGCCCATGGTCCCTTTTGCTTCCTCTCTTGAGCGAATCAGCTTTTCGTTCATGCCAACCGAGCCAGGAAAGAGACACTGTGGGACCTGGGAGCAGCTGTATGGCTGTGAAGGCAAAGGTGCCGTAGAGACAGCACAGTCACGGAGTTCCCACCGAAGCTCTGCTCCGGGACATTTGCTGAGGCTTCTAGCAGGGCATGGAACACCAGAAACCTGCTGCCAGTGGAAGGGCTCGCAGGAGCAGAATGGTAACTTCCAGAATCATTTTCAAAAGCCTGAGCTGAGCATCCAAGGCCTTTCATCAGGGCTCTGAGGGTGTGTGCAGCCTCACCCACCCCCGTTGGAGGGCCTCGGAGGAGAGCCTCACCTGTGTCCATGGCTCCCCAAATCGCGAGGCTCCCCAAACGCGTCCAAGCGGTGGCCAGGAACTCCGTTTACCTGGATGCCCTCCTTTCTTCCACTTGCGGCTCTCCATGGGAGGCGCTTTGGCTCCCCAGAGACATTCGGCAGCATCTGGAGACTTTATGCAGACAGAAGAGGCTGGGGGTGCCCCTGAATACTGTATCCAGCCCAAATGTCGAGAGTGCCCAGGTCGAGAAGCTCTAGGTGGGAGCAACTCACCCTCCAAAACTCAGCGAGCAGTACAGTTGCTCAAGGAAGCTCCCTTGACTCCTCCTGGCTGTGCTATGAGCCGCCGCCGGGGTCCCGGGCCAGCAGAGAGTAGGGCCGCGGAGCTCTGATGAAGGGCCTTGGCTCTGACTACAGGCACGCAGGTGTTCTGTTTCCGTCCTGTCCCTTCTCTCCCTGCTGGAGGGAGTGCCCGCTGGGGGGCAAGAGCAACCCTGTGCAAAGAAACCTCCGGCCAGTCCCTTCCAGCCTCAGTTTCCCCACATATCAAAGCAGGAGCACAGACCCTTACAGTGCTGACCTCATTCTGCTCCGAGCTTGCACCCCTCCGAGGTGACAGCCGCCCACTTCATAATCGGCCTCAGCATCAAGAGCTGGAGTGCAGAAAGGAACCGAGACGAGCTCCACTCCAGGAAAGGAGCGGGAGGCAGAGAGCCTGGTGAGCAAATGCCGACCGCTAGAGGCCAAAGTCACAGTTTCATTACGTCCCAGAGAAGAGCCTTCTCTTCAGACTGTTGATTTGTACCCTGCTCGCTGCTTCTCCTTGTTACCACAGTGCCCCCGAGCTGGCCGATTTGCCCCAGACAACACCGGCCGAGTGAGAGCAGGAGCAGGAGACCCCGAGGCAGCACACACCTGGGAATTAGGCCATCCAGGGACCAGGATGGCCCTTGCTGCCATGTGACCTTGGACAAGTCTCCTTACCTCTCTGGGCCTCAGTTTATCCATCTGTCCAATGGGAACGTAGTGCTCAGGCCACCTCATGGAGTTATTAGAAAATCGGTGGAGGAGGGGAAGACCAAGCCAAGGGATGCAGCTAATACTTTTGGAACCCTATCATATGCCAGGCCCTTTACATACATCACTGCCCTGTGTTCATGCTGAGTCCTCCGTTCCGTGGAGGAGACCGCAGGCTCAGGGACGCTGATGACTGCTCCTGGTCCCACCGTGAACTGGGATGTGAGCCCAAGTCCGCCCACCACCGAGGACCACATTCTCTCCTCCACACAGCGCTGTCTTGATTAGTAGGCCTTTCCCAGAATCCTCATTGTGCTTTGTCCTTCATGAAGGGTACAGAACGTGGGATTGAGGGTATGCCCGAGGAGGAGCGGAAAGAGAAAGTGGTGCGAGCTGGAGGACGTAGGGTTTGAACTGGGCCCTGGAGGATGGGGCAGAGAGGAGCGAAGGGGGCGTGCCAGGCCAGAGAGGACAAGCCCAAAGGTGTGACAGCTGGAGCGAGCAGGTGGCAGTAAGGTTCACCTCGCGTGGGGAAGCAGTGGAGCGAAAGTGGGAGAGACAGGTGTGTTGCGGGGAGAGGCCAGCTTCTCCATCCTCCGTCCGTGAAATGCAGCTCTCAGATCCTTCATCCACACTCTGGGGTCACTGACAGATGAGGGGGGGAAAAATTAAATGTAGAACCCTTGGAGATAATTAGCATTTTAATTGGGATCAATGCTTCAGGCTAAGAGGAGAGCGCTTTAATGTGGAATTTCAGGCAGCGGCTGGCAAGTCCACCAGGATCTGGGACGCCTTGGCGGCAGCGCACAGGGACACAGTCAGTCCTACCTCTCCTGCTCCCCCACCTCTCCGTTCAATTAACCTCTCGGCTCCCTTCTCCATAGCTGGCCTCCCGGGAGATGCTTTACACACTGTATCTCATTTAATTCTTGAAGCAGCCCGGAGCCCACAGAACGTACTGCCGTCCACCCCATTTGCAGGCTCAGATGGCTGAAGCCACTGCCGAAGGTCCCACGGCTCTTCGTGGCCAGGCTTATGTGAACTTCCAGATCCACTCGACTCCCTGTCCAATGCTCTTTCACTGATAGCCCTTGGCCTGATGGAAAGATCAAAGCAGGGCCCGTGTCCTCTTCACCAGACCCCAGTTTGGGGTCTCACGTGGCAAGAGTAAACGTGACTGCCTGTGGGCCTGGACATCAAGGAAGGGTTCTAAAATGTCCATTTCCAGTTAATCGAAGGTTCTCAATTTAAGTACCCCATTTTAAAAAGGTAATTAAGTAAATAGTAAGTTAGAAATAAGTTAATGTCATGTCATATGGAAATCATTCTAGAATATCACCCCTGTCTGCTCTAACGAGTGGCACTTAGGGGAGCCAATGAGTTGGTCTGTAGTAAAGGAAGTGGCCTTGAGCTTGGGGGCCGGTTGGTCTTCATAGTTTTTGACTTTGGCCCACTTGGGTGGGCAAAATACATGACCCACGCCTTGATTTGCTCCCATTTTCCAGGAGATGAGAAGAAGGAGAAAAATAAGAGGAGGGCGTGAAGTCGTGAGCAGCGTACCGATCTCGAAGCCCCTCTCTAACTCAGAAGAGCTGGATTACCTGCAAGCAATCTGAACACTCTCCAAAATGACAGTTGGCAAAATTACACATCGTTTGCTTCTCAAACCAAACAGGGGAGGTGCCTCTGATTCTTATTTGGTTTGCAGCCCATTGAGAAGTCTGGCGCCCCCAGTGGGAGTCCCTTCCTGAGTCCTGCCCCCACGGATTTTATAGCAGTCCAGCAAACACTACGCTTGCCCAATGAACCCCAGACCCTCCCTTCAGGTGCAGTCTTGGAGGGGCTGTCCAGAGAGGTGTAGCTCACCCAGCCAAGAGCAGGCCCAGGCCCCAAGCTGAGCCAAGTTACCACCCCTCCTGGAGTTCTGCTGCTGGAACAGAGTGAGAAGGTGGGGGAAGGTCTAAGGGCATCCCTGTGCATGGTTCCTACAGCTCGGAGGCTGAGGACATACTGGTTTGGCTCCCATTCTATTTCCCAGACTGGTTCCCCTTCTGCGAGCTTCCTGCCATGCGGCCGACCAGGGCCCTGCCGATCCTGGTGGTCCAGAGCTGTTCTGTGGTTTGCAGCTGATGTTCCCGAGACAAATGTTGCTGCATTCTCCCTTGCTGCTGTCTGTTCTGGCGCCTTCTCTTCCTTCCATCAATGGGTTGGCCTTCAGAAACTGTGCCGCCCCCAACCTGCCCTACAAAGGGGCCATGGGATGGGCAAGTCCTCAACCAGCTCGTTGGAAGCATGTTAAAGTAAGAGTCCACAGGATCTGAGTACGGTTCGGAAGGCCCTGCCATGTGCCAAGTTCAGTGCCAGCCTCTGGGGCTGCGGGCAGTGCTCTCAGGGGAGGCTCGTGGCTTCCCTCTGTCAAGATCGACCTGGGAGCGCCCTGCTAAGAGGGCTGAGGCTTAAAGCAGCAGTCCCAGCAGGGGCCTTTGATGCGGAGCCTAAGTGCCATTTACAGGAAATTTTAAATAGCCTTTTATCTTTACAACAGGAAACTAGGTTGTGACCCAGGGTTCCTCATGTGTGGACGCCAGGCTGGTTTGGAACATAAGCCCCATCGAGAAGAAGAAACACCATCAGACTGCAGATAGGGGGTGCTGGGAGTCAGCCTAGGCCTCACACATTTATGTTTTTCTCTGTTTAGTATGCATTTTTAGAGTCCCTCCTATGTGCCGGGTCAAGTGCTGGGCACTTTAAAACCAGTGCGTCGTCCCAGCCTCCATGACAGCAGGCTCTGCAAGGCAAGGGCAAGGTGTTTGGCCAGGATCCCAGCGCTGAGTGAAGCTGCAAGCCGCTGCTCCTGCCTGGCTCAAAGCTCTGCCTGACCCGGAAGCTACCAGCTCCTTCACGGCTCTGCAATTCCGTGAGCCATTTGCTCTGCCACACCAGCCCCCGAGCCACTCCTGAACCAATGCTCGGAGCCAAGGACGGTGTTCAGCAAAACCCATATCTGTCCTTTACCCCCACTTCCCACCTTCCCCAGTTCCATCCTTGTTGCCAGGCAAGACATGGGGCTGGGGCGGGTTCCACGGTGATGTTGGGAATTAGGGTTCTGCCCTCCCAGGGTGGGCAGGGAGGAAGAGAAGAAGAGAGATGCAGTTGAAAAGAGCTTGGTGGGCGTGATGGGGAATGCAGGGGGATGCCCCATGCACGGGACAGCGTGGAGCTCTGCAGCCCGTTTTTGGACTAAACGGTGGGATGGAGCGGTGTCCTTCCCCGTACTCAAGTCTGCACGGTCCTTAGACCAGGACGGCAGGGCCCAGGGTCCCCTCTGGCCATGATCCACCCCAGGATGGAGAGGGCCACAGAGCCAAAGAGCCATGTGCTCTCCAAGCTGGTGGCGCCCTCCTTCTAAACCACATTCTGAAAACCGGAACCCCAAAATTTCCTTCCCAAAGGGCCTGACTACATTTCTGGGGCCTGAGTGAATCTTTTTCTGGGACCCAGGTCCCTGAGTTCTGATCAACTACCAATGTGTGCAGCCCTGGACCCCAGGGGTGGCCCAGAGGGCGGCTACTCGGGGAGGAGAAAAGTAGACCACGAGTGGTGTGTCTGCAGTTTGGAGGCAAGAACTCTCACAGCAGGGGACGGAGCTGGGGCCAGACAAGAAGCAGGTGAGCCTGTGGGCTGGGAACGTCCATTTGTATTCTTGCTCCAGACCGTGCAAACGTCAGGGGTCTCCAGTCCTGATACGAAGGACAGAAGCACGACGAAAAATGCCTATCTCCATGGAGATGATCAACGTGCAGGTTACTTACTGTTTCCCTCAATTCATTAAATAAGACTGTCTAAAGACTACAGCCTAAAGTAGAAATGGTCGTAAGAACAGCTTTTGGAGCTCAGGGACTCCCTCGGATACGTACGGAGAGCCTATAAGGGCTGGTGCTGGGGGGCGTTGGCCCCCGGGAGCCTGGAGCTGCCCGGAGAAGGCAGCAGTGAGCAGGTAAGGGCGTGAGTGGTAAACTCTATCTAAAGGGAAGTACAGGCTTCTCCACGGAGGTCCCAGCTAGCGCGGGTGGTCGGAAGGCTTCCCCAAGGAAGGGAGATAAGGCTACAGATGGATAAACCGAGGCCCAGAGATGCTAAGTATATTAAGCTCAGAGTGGCTGTCACAATCAGACAGCAACTTACCCCAACTCGGAGCTCAGCGGGCCCTGTGGCCGCCCTCTGTGGCCTGGATTTCATTTTTGAGTGTGCAAGGACACCACACACCAGCCTGCTTTTACGTCACTCACCACTTAGCCCCGTCATTAGATTTCGCGCATACACACGCGCCTACACCTGCTTCCAGTCTGGGTTCAGTGACAAGCTTGAATGGCGAAGGGACGCCCGGGTCCTGCCTTCAAGGCATTGGGAGGAAAATGAGAGCTGCCAGCCTGTTACAGGGCATCCTTAGGATGGCTTTGAAATCCGAGGCTGGGCTCCCAGCCCTTCTCAGCCCTTCCCTGCCTGTGGTTTCCCTTGTGGCCTCCCCTGGGGAAGTGCGCCCTGCCACGAAGCTGGGTTTGATCCACGGCCTCCCCTGGGGAAGCGCGCCCTGCCACGAAGCTGGGTTTGATCAAAGCCTCCCCAAACCCGAGCTGAAGCCCCAACTCCCCACATTATTAAAGTGTTTAATAACTGTCCACGGCTCTCCCTCCCAAAGACCCTGAAAGACCTCTTGTTCCTCCTTCATTCACCCTCTGCCTTTTAATGGGAGGAGAAGGGGGGCGAGGGGTGGATGGATTTGATTTCCCTCACCGAGTTCACAATCATAATCGCAATGTTCCTAATTTCCATGTTCTGGAAAGCTCCTTACAGTATAACAAATGCCCTAATTACCGTGTTTGCCGCCCCTTAATGTCGTTTTAAACACACTGCTCTATTTCAGTCCCCCGCAACGTGGCGAATAAGCCGTTGTTAGAGCTCACTGTGTGCAGAACAGGTCTCCGGCCTGCCTGGATCCAGAGATTTCAATCTTATCTGGCAGGCAGGGTAATTTGAAATTTAATCATCTTTTCCCCAAGCCAGAAGGCCTTATTATTACTTTCTCGAAGAAAAGAACAGGCCCAGAAATCAATCTCCAAAATTTGGTGTGGGGGGAGAGGGACAGGGTGTGCCA
>NC_048222.1:38332904-38336350 GCF_002007445.2 Ailuropoda melanoleuca
AACGGTGGGATGGAGCGGTGTCCTTCCCTGTACTCAAGTCTGCACGGTCCTTAGACCAGGACGGCAGGGCCCAGGGTCCCCTCTGGCCATGATCCACCCCAGGATGGAGAGGGCCACAGAGCCAAAGAGCCATGTGCTCTCCAAGCTGGTGGCGCCCTCCTTCTAAACCACATTCTGAAAACCAGAACCCCAAAATTTCCTTCCCAAAGGGCCTGACTACATTTCTGGGGCCTGAGTGAATCTTTTTCTGGGACCCAGGTCCCTGAGTTCTGATCAACTACCAATGTGTGCAGCCCTGGACCCCAGGGGTGGCCTAGAGGGCGGCTACTCGGGGAGGAGAAAAGTAGACCACGAGTGGTGTGTCTGCAGTTTGGAGGCAAGAACTCTCACAGCAGGGGACGGAGCTGGGGCCAGACAAGAAGCAGGTGAGCCTGTGGGCTGGGAACGTCCATTTGTATTCTTGCTCCAGACCGTGCAAACGTCAGGGGTCTCCAGTCCTGATACGAAGGACAGAAGCACGACGAAAAATGCCTATCTCCATGGAGATGATCAACGTGCAGGTTACTTACTGTTTCCCTCAATTCATTAAATAAGACTGTCTAAAGACTACAGCCTAAAGTAGAAATGGTCGTAAGAACAGCTTTTGGAGCTCAGGGACTCCCTCGGATACGTACGGAGAGCCTATAAGGGCTGGTGCTGGGGGGCGTTGACCCCCGGGAGCCTGGAGCTGCCCGGAGAAGGCAGCAGTGAGCAGGTAAGGGCGTGAGTGGTAAACTCTATCTAAAGGGAAGTACAGGCTTCTCCACGGAGGTCCCAGCTAGCGCGGGTGGTCGGAAGGCTTCCCCAAGGAAGGGAGATAAGGCTACAGATGGATAAACCGAGGCCCAGAGATGCTAAGTATATTAAGCTCAGAGTGGCTGTCACAATCAGACAGCAACTTACCCCAACTCGGAGCTCAGCGGGCCCTGTGGCCGCCCTCTGTGGCCTGGATTTCATTTTTGAGTGTGCAAGGACACCACACACCAGCCTGCTTTTACGTCACTCACCACTTAGCCCCGTCATTAGATTTCGCGCATACACACGCGCCTACACCTGCTTCCAGTCTGGGTTCAGTGACAAGCTTGAATGGCGAAGGGACGCCCGGGTCCTGCCTTCAAGGCATTGGGAGGAAAATGAGAGCTGCCAGCCTGTTACAGGGCATCCTTAGGATGGCTTTGAAATCCGAGGCTGGGCTCCCAGCCCTTCTCAGCCCTTCCCTGCCTGTGGTTTCCCTCACGGCCTCCCCTGGGGAAGCGCGCCCTGCCACGAAGCTGGGTTTGATCAAAGCCTCCCCAAACCCGAGCTGAAGCCCCAACTCCCCACATTATTAAAGTGTTTAATAACTGTCCACGGCTCTCCCTCCCAAAGACCCTGAAAGACCTCTTGTTCCTCCTTCATTCACCCTCTGCCTTTTAATGGGAGGAGAAGGGGGGCGAGGGGTGGATGGATTTGATTTCCCTCACCGAGTTCACAATCATAATCGCAATGTTCCTAATTTCCATGTTCTGGAAAGCTCCTTACAGTATAACAAATGCCCTAATTACCGTGTTTGCCGCCCCTTAATGTCGTTTTAAACACACTGCTCTATTTCAGTCCCCCGCAACGTGGCGAATAAGCCGTTGTTAGAGCTCACTGTGTGCAGAACAGGTCTCCGGCCTGCCTGGATCCAGAGATTTCAATCTTATCTGGCAGGCAGGGTAATTTGAAATTTAATCATCTTTTCCCCAAGCCAGAAGGCCTTATTATTACTTTCTCGAAGAAAAGAACAGGCCCAGAAATCAATCTCCAAAATTTGGTGTGGGGGGAGAGGGACAGGGTGTGCCAGGCTATGGGTTCCATGCCGCCTGGTTACGGATTTCTGTTCTTGGGACAATCGTTGTGACCGTTTTCCTCTGGAGCCGGCACAGTTCCTCTGGGCTGACCCAGCGGGCGTGCCCTGGTAAGATCCCTGCAGCTGAGAACTCTCCCCTAGACCAGTCTTTCCTGTGCTCAGAATTCCACAGGAAAGATTTCTTTTTTTTCTCTCCCTTGATGAAAGGCATTTGTCTCAGAGAGATGGTCCAATGTGTGCAGGTCAGACAGCAGGCTCTCGGGGGAAGCCACCTGGTACCCAGGTTCCCCAGCTGGTCAATGAAGATTCTTCAGCTGCAGCCCACAGCCAAGTGAAAGAATGTTGAAAGTTTTTGAAAAGAACAAATTCTGTCGAGGATTTTGGAGGAGAAAGTTTTGACTATATGGAGCCAGAAGCTAGGCTAAGGGACAATCATCCTGTCATCAGCTTGCACACTTTTTTTTCAACAGAGAGAGAGAGAGAGAGAACAAGAAGGGGGAGTGGCAGAGGGAGAGGGAGAAGCAGGCTCCCCACTGAGCAGGGAACCCGACGTGGGGCTTGATCCCAGGACCCTGGGATCATGACCCGAGCCAAAGGCAGACGCTTAACCGACTGAGCCACCCAGGTGCCCCAGCTTGCACACTTCTCAGTGGAGAACGGCTCTCATCATATCTGGACAAAACGGAGGAGCTTTCCTGTCCGGAATATACTTGAAAATCTTGCATATATATTTATGAATATACAACACATGGACAGATCATCTATGGAGGAAATTTGATAGAGGTTTTCCCAATTGTGGCCACAGTCTTAAAATCTAAATGACCTAACTGCAATGATGTACGAAGCCGAAAGAAACTTCTCTAAATTATCAATAAAAAGAGAATTCAATCAACACTACCAAAGGGAAGATAGAATTGTCCTGCTTCTACCTATTGAAAAAGCTAACACAAGGTTGTTGACATGTGAAGAAAGGATCAAAGAATATAGAGTCCAAAATAGAGGGAAAAACTATCTTCAAGGGGTGTCAGGCAGTTAACTGCTAAATATCATGTTATTTTTTTTCCTGGATTTTGTCATGTTTGTGGTATTTGTCAGCTTTTTTAAGACGATGTGATTTGTTGTGATTTCTTGTTCTAAATAACAGTCACTCTCATACCTGACTTTGTACTTGACATTCTTTTTCTTAATGAAAACCTGGGTGCAGTCTGGGCAGAGAAGCTGGAACCTGCTGGCAGGTTGGGTGTGGGTACATGAGAAAGGTGGTCAAGGATGACTCCAAGGTTGTCTTTCCAATGATTGGGTAGTAAAAACAAAAATTCCCCCTATTTTACAGAATAATGGGAATAATTGGGTTTTAAAAATAACCTTAGCTGGCAAAGGAAACTGCTGGCCCCTTACGCTGACTTGCTGTTATGCTTTGCATTTTGAATGCCACTGGTCTGTGACATCCCAAGTCCAGGCTGGACAACGGCTGAGCAGGACTGCCCGGGCAGGAGCAAGTCCTGGAGAAGCGCACTTGGACAGAAGGGGCTGGCGAAGACTTGGCTCTAAGAAAAGGTGCAGAATTAGCAGTGCC
>NC_048222.1:38336534-38354352 GCF_002007445.2 Ailuropoda melanoleuca
CTGTGGCCGCCCTCTGTGGCCTGGATTTCATTTTTGAGTGTGCAAGGACACCACACACCAGCCTGCTTTTACGTCACTCACCACTTAGCCCCGTCATTAGATTTCGCGCATACACACGCGCCTACACCTGCTTCCAGTCTGGGTTCAGTGACAAGCTTGAATGGCGAAGGGACGCCCGGGTCCTGCCTTCAAGGCATTGGGAGGAAAATGAGAGCTGCCAGCCTGTTACAGGGCATCCTTAGGATGGCTTTGAAATCCGAGGCTGGGCTCCCAGCCCTTCTCAGCCCTTCCCTGCCTGTGGTTTCCCTTGTGGCCTCCCCTGGGGAAGTGCGCCCTGCCACGAAGCTGGGTTTGATCCAAGCCTCCCCAAACCCGAGCTGAAGCCCCAACTCCCCACATTATTAAAGTGTTTAATAACTGTCCACGGCTCTCCCTCCCAAAGACCCTGAAAGACCTCTTGTTCCTCCTTCATTCACCCTCTGCCTTTTAATGGGAGGAGAAGGGGGGCGAGGGGTGGATGGATTTGATTTCCCTCACCGAGTTCACAATCATAATCGCAATGTTCCTAATTTCCATGTTCTGGAAAGCTCCTTACAGTATAACAAATGCCCTAATTACCGTGTTTGCCGCCCCTTAATGTCGTTTTAAACACACTGCTCTATTTCAGTCCCCCGCAACGTGGCGAATAAGCCGTTGTTAGAGCTCACTGTGTGCAGAACAGGTCTCCGGCCTGCCTGGATCCAGAGATTTCAATCTTATCTGGCAGGCAGGGTAATTTGAAATTTAATCATCTTTTCCCCAAGCCAGAAGGCCTTATTATTACTTTCTCGAAGAAAAGAACAGGCCCAGAAATCAATCTCCAAAATTTGGTGTGGGGGGAGAGGGACAGGGTGTGCCATGGGTTCCATGCCGCCTGGTTACGGATTTCTGTTCTTGGGACAATCGTTGTGACCGTTTTCCTCTGGAGCCGGCACAGTTCCTCTGGGCTGACCCAGCGGGCGTGCCCTGGTAAGATCCCTGCAGCTGAGAACTCTCCCCTAGACCAGTCTTTCCTGTGCTCAGAATTCCACAGGAAAGATTTCTTTTTTTTCTCTCCCTTGATGAAAGGCATTTGTCTCAGAGAGATGGTCCAATGTGTGCAGGTCAGACAGCAGGCTCTCGGGGGAAGCCACCTGGTACCCAGGTTCCCCAGCTGGTCAATGAAGATTCTTCAGCTGCAGCCCACAGCCAAGTGAAAGAATGTTGAAAGTTTTTGAAAAGAACAAATTCTGTCGAGGATTTTGGAGGAGAAAGTTTTGACTATATGGAGCCAGAAGCTAGGCTAAGGGACAATCATCCTGTCATCAGCTTGCACACTTTTTTTTCAACAGAGAGAGAGAGAGAGAGAACAAGAAGGGGGAGTGGCAGAGGGAGAGGGAGAAGCAGGCTCCCCACTGAGCAGGGAACCCGACGTGGGGCTTGATCCCAGGACCCTGGGATCATGACCCGAGCCAAAGGCAGACGCTTAACCGACTGAGCCACCCAGGTGCCCCAGCTTGCACACTTCTCAGTGGAGAACGGCTCTCATCATATCTGGACAAAACGGAGGAGCTTTCCTGTCCGGAATATACTTGAAAATCTTGCATATATATTTATGAATATACAACACATGGACAGATCATCTATGGAGGAAATTTGATAGAGGTTTTCCCAATTGTGGCCACAGTCTTAAAATCTAAATGACCTAACTGCAATGATGTACGAAGCCGAAAGAAACTTCTCTAAATTATCAATAAAAAGAGAATTCAATCAACACTACCAAAGGGAAGATAGAATTGTCCTGCTTCTACCTATTGAAAAAGCTAACACAAGGTTGTTGACATGTGAAGAAAGGATCAAAGAATATAGAGTCCAAAATAGAGGGAAAAACTATCTTCAAGGGGTGTCAGGCAGTTAACTGCTAAATATCATGTTATTTTTTTTCCTGGATTTTGTCATGTTTGTGGTATTTGTCAGCTTTTTTAAGACGATGTGATTTGTTGTGATTTCTTGTTCTAAATAACAGTCACTCTCATACCTGACTTTGTACTTGACATTCTTTTTCTTAATGAAAACCTGGGTGCAGTCTGGGCAGAGAAGCTGGAACCTGCTGGCAGGTTGGGTGTGGGTACACGAGAAAGGTGGTCAAGGATGACTCCAAGGTTGTCTTTCCAATGATTGGGTAGTAAAAACAAAAATTCCCCCTATTTTACAGAATAATGGGAATAATTGGGTTTTAAAAATAACCTTAGCTGGCAAAGGAAACTGCTGGCCCCTTACGCTGACTTGCTGTTATGCTTTGCATTTTGAATGCCACTGGTCTGTGACATCCCAAGTCCAGGCTGGACAACGGCTGAGCAGGACTGCCCGGGCAGGAGCAAGTCCTGGAGAAGCACCCTTGGACAGAAGGGGCTGGCGAAGACTTGGCTCTAAGAAAAGGTGCAGAATTAGCAGTGCCAGCTGGGCCAGGGAGGGGCCGGGGAGAGAGAGTCGGCCCCGCCTCCCTCTGTGGTCCCACCCTCTCGACCCCAGCCTGGTGTCTTCCCCACAGCCCTGGCCCCACCATCACACTTGCTCCCCTCCACTCCCAGCCCCTCGTGGTGCAAACGCTCCAGGGGTTTGGTGTCTCCGTGTGGCCCAAATGCCCTTCTGGGCTTTTTGGCATCTGTGCCCATATGCAAGGGGGTCTACCATCCACCTTGGGGTTCCAGGTCATCGCAGGCTGAGGCTGACTCCCGGCACCTGGGGGACCAGGCCATGTGCATCCTCCGTGCACTGACCGATGGCACCACGTGGCGAAGGCCTGTGAAACCCGCCGCAACATCAAGCAGCACTTCTGAACCCCTCCCCCAAGGCCATCTTGGAAGACAAACTAAGACTGTTTAAAGTCACCTTTAGGGGCACTTCATTCCTTTTGCCCCTCGGGTATGTGGGCAGCGGCCCAAAGACATTGGTTGAACTTCATTGGTTCCACCCCCTGGGTTAACCTGGAAAAGGCGCCACCGGGGTGGTGAGGGGGACACGGCAGGGCTCCGGGCGATGCTCCGATTCAGGACAGCAAACCGCATCTTCAGACTGTCCCCATGCAGGAGGGAGCAAACCGGCGTGAAACCAGTAGACGGGCCGGCAACTACCCGAGCAGTGTTCAGGTGTCAGCCTTAACCCCCAACAGCCCTGTGTGATCCCCCATTTACAGAAGGGAAACGGAGGCCTGCCCCACGTCCCGGCGGCCGACCTCATGCAGCGCTCCGCACTGCGGTCGGAGACATGAGAAATGCCCCGCTTCTTCGTCTCTGTCGTCTGAAGTCTGAGTCCGAGGTCCCATTGTTCTGGGGGGGTGCGGAGTTCCCTGGCAGCTACGCTCCTATCTACCCCCCACCCTCTCGCCCCACCAGGGACTTGGGGATGCTGGAGTTTGCACGGTGCCCAGAAGTGAAGCAAGGCCCCCAGAGGCCAGGCAGTGGTGGGCGTTCCCACATTCTGCCCTGGGTGAGCCCCTGTAGCCCCCTCCCCCACACTCCCACACACTGGCCGCTCCTGGCTCCTGGGCTGCATGAAGGGCACGGGGCTTTGCCAGCCAGGCAGCCCTGATCAGGGGCCCGGCCTCCTGTGTCTGTCCAGGGCCACCCCTTCTGGGGTCTTGCCTGCGGGCCCACACACTGCATTCCCATCCCTGCATCTTGCTGTTATTCCTTTTTAGGGGTGTCTGTGTGGCTCAGTCAGTAAAGCATCCGACTCTTGAGTTCAGCTCAGGTCATGATCTCAGGGCCGTGGGATCGAGCCCTGCCTCAGGCTCCACGCTCAGCCGGGAGTCTGCTTCTCTCTCTCCCTCTGCTCCTCCCCCTGGCTCCTGCTCTCTCTCTCTCTCTCCAAAGTAAATAAATGCTTCTTAAGATAAAAAGATAAAATCTTTTTTAAAAAATTCTTTTTTCATTGTCGCTCACACAGGACTTAGGTAAGATTGGAACATGAGAAAACAGATCGAAGCTAACATCGTGATAAATAATGTTGTCACATATACATCATCTCATTTTTCACCCTCACAGAAGCCCTCGCTGGTGGCTCTTCTTCTTATGCCCATTTCACAGATGGGAAAACTGAGGCTTGGATGCCTTACCCAGCATCCTACAACCTGACACTTGCCGAGCAGGGAGTTGAGGCCAGGTCTGTCTTCACCACGTCTCAAGAGCTCCTCCAGGTTCCAGCTTTTAAAAAATATTGAGTCTAACCCTGAAAACAAAATCCCAAGAGCTGGCTTCCCTCTCCCCGATTCGGGCCAGGCCTTCTGCTGGTGCTGCCTCCTGGGGTCCGTACTGGGCCTGCCTGAGCCATTTTCTGCCTCTGAGAAGGAGTGGCATTAAAAGCTCGACTTCTCTACTTCCATTGGCTTCCAGGGGAGAAGGCCGGCCCTCTCACGGGAGGGGTGCCCTGGGAGATGCTGCGAGAGCAGATGGGTGCCCCCAAAGGAGCCGTAAGGGGGTGAGAGCCCTAAGCTGGGGAGTTGGGGGGCAGTGATGGATTCTCCCTGCTGGAGTCTCTTTGCAGGTGAAAGTCAAGCTCCCTAGAGTCGGGCAGCTCCGAAGGCCTGGCAGCAGCCCCGCCCTCTAATTAAATGGAAGAGCCAAGGGAGCAGGGTAATGAGCTGTGTCCCCTGGCCACGGAGGTGGGTGGCTTTCTTCACTGTGCTGCGTTTGCAGGGGTCCAGACACCTGTTTTAATTTAGAGATAAAGCCAAAAGGAATGCAGCAATGTCAGAAGGAGGGGTGAGACTACCTCAGGGGACCCTGGAAACTCCCAGGCCCCTCCCCAGTCTGTGATAACTGCAGGAAGTCGGCTTGTCTGGAGGCAAAAGAAATCCGTGTAAGTGTAGCCTGCTACAAGCTCTGGGTTACAAGGAGGGCTGTTTAAGGCCTGGAATTCGCCATCATCTGGGTGAAAATCTTCTTTTACCGGTAGAGGAATAAAGAAACAGCCTTCCCCTGCTCCCCCCACTGAGGGAAAGTGTCTTGTCTGAGTCCCAGGACACTTTAATGCCAGGGCCCTGCCTGTGTCCCCTGAGGGTCTCTAATCAGTGGAGGGGCAGTTGCAAGCTGTTGGAGAAACCAAGGAGTGAGGAGAGGATGCAGGGAGCGGGCTCTGAACTCGGGGGGACAGAAGTGTGGCAGAGAGGCCAGGAAAACAGAGACGAGGCTGTCACCATGGGAGATGCCTGTCGTGCTTGGCTTTGTGCCCTCCAGAGCAAAGCTGGAAACCCCTGGGGCAGCCATGGAATGAGGTCAGTGGCTGGAAGCGGGGAGGGAGACATTTTTCATCAGCCAAGGGCGAACGCTGGTGGGCTTTAAAAATTAAGAAGCCCAGGCCCATGTCTTCTCTTCACAGATGAGGAGCCTGGGGGCTCTCCGCAGGAGAGACAGACACAGGGGTGGAAGCTGGGTCTTCTCCATGGCTTTATGGGGCCGGCAGGAGGTGTGGGCTCTCCCTGCTTGCTTCCTTCTAAAGAGTGACTGGAACTTTCTTTTCCCACCTCACCCCCCTTTTGTTTTCTCTTCCTTGCCCCTGGTGAGGAGGGGCCTTGGGTAAGACAGAGTGAAGACAGACACCGCATCAGCTTCATAAAGCATCCAAGTGGTGTTACGACAGGTGTGTGTAGCCAGGGCCTTCCCTGAAATGCATATGTGACCTGGAGATCTAGCCTCTCTCCGGGTGGTCCGTGAGGACCACTGCCCAGAGCCGGGAAGCCATCGTCACCCCTCAGGGACCCAGCAGAGAGGCTAGGAGAAGCTGGAGAAGGCTGGGGAAGGGGAAGTAAGAAGAAAGAGAAGTGTCCCCAGGATGGAAAGGGGACCACAGACCCAGCTGGAAACACCTGCCACAAGGGGAGCTCCGCAGGTGACTGAGAAGACCTCCCCATCAGTGGGAAGGACGGACCCACAGCCAAGGTCATGGGTGACGGAGCATGCTCACGGAATGTTCTGAGCTATCATCATGCACACACAGAAAACCCCGCAGAATATCTACGTGATGTCAGGGTCGGAAAGATTCCTCCCCGAGGGGCAAAATCACACACCACAAAGGGAAGGGTCGACAAAGGCAGCGAGTCACAAATACTTCAGTACTTTGTCCTGATTTAAAAAACCCCACCACCAAAACAAAGGGAAAAGACAAGCCATTGACTTAGAAAAGATAATTTCTCACCATTTTAGGGGGAAAAATTGCACATGTCTCCAACAGTTCAAAGAATACCCGTGTTCCCACCCCCTAAATTAGGGGTGGGCAGACCATGGCTCACAGGCCCAGTCCAGCCTGTCTCCTACGTCTGTGTGGCCTACGAGCTAAGAGTGATTTTTATGTTTTTAAGTGGTTGAAGAAAAAAAAAATCTGAAGAAGAATGATACTTTGTGACATGTGAAAATTATATGAAATTCAGATTGTAGCATCCATAAATAACATCTTATTGGAAATAGGCCCATCCACTTGACGGATTGTCTATGGCTGTTTTCATGATACACCCAGAGCTGAGGACCTATGGCAGAGGGCACGGGGCTTGCAATGCAGAAAATATTTACTCTCTGTTGCTTTAGGAAAAAAATTGGTTGACCTCTGACTTAGATTCCATGATTACTATTTTCCTGCACGTGGTTTATCACATATCCACCCAGCTATGAAAAGAGATATTTGCAAATCAGATACCAGCAAAAGATTAAGATCCAAAATAACTCAAGAAGGAGCAGGCCCTGACTTCCTCTGAGGCAGCCTGGAAGGGACGGGAAAAGTGCCAGAGAGGAGTAAAGGACCCATTTGCTCCTTTGTCTGGGTTCCATGTGTAGTTAGAATTTTCTGACAGTAAGACTATGATCACTGCTGTTGTTTTTTTCCTGGTAATGGATCGGGCCAGTCTGGGTGTTGCGAAGAGTTTCCACAGTGTTTAATTGTGTTTTCGGAAGATTTTTGGATTCATGTAGCCTTTATGTTTCAAGGAGGTAAGGTCCACACAGAGCTGCGTGTGTCTGGGGCCTAGCACAGCGTTGGGCCGTACGTGACCTCTATCAGTATTTGTTAAATAAACGCAGCCCTGAATCTCTGAGACCGGAAACGAGATGCGAGCCCCTACATCACCAAGATATCGCCCTCACTTGCCTGTATGGGAATCTCTGGCCTACCATGTCACCTGGATCAAGGGGCTCTGGGAAAGACTGTAGGGAAGGTTCCAATTTCATTAGCCATGACGCCTGGTGGGAGCTGCAGGGATGATCTGGAATGTTCCCTGCATGGAAGGTGCTACCATATAGGTAAGAGCCACACGCCGTTCTCTCAGGTCCCCATAATGCAAGGAGGAAGGGGAAGCGCGCCCTCCAGCAGGAAGCAGGAAGAACGTTTTGTGCAGGTGTTGGCTGTACCATTTTGGCTTTCTAGGTAGCTCCTGAAAATAAGCTTCAAAATAGTTCCATAAAAGGCAATGTGATTGCAAACAGGTGTCTCAAAAATGCATAATATGGTCTACTGTTACTGAGTAACATTTTTAAAAAAGAATAGAAGAGCAGTCGGTCTGGGGTAGTGAAAAAGATCAGAAAAGCGGTGTAATTGGGCAATTCACGAGCGGCTGGCAAGGCATCCAGGCTCCAGATGCCGATTCCTTCACCGCCTCTGAAACAGTGTGTGCTGTTCTTTGATTGCAAAGATGCCTTCCCCGGGCACCGAAAATTAATTGGACAGTCCCTTGGAGGGGCTGTTTTGGTTTTATTTATTTTGTGGGTTTTTTTTTTTTCATTTTGGCAAATTGGGAAGGCTAGAGTGTGTCTGCCCACTCATCCAACGTTCATTCCTTGGGGAAAGGAGCATACATTAGGCAACTATTATGTGCTCCACCCTGTGCCAACGATTATATTCCTTCATTCCTTTGTTCATTCATCTGTTCAGGAATCTCATGGTCACGGTCATGGTCCTGGGCTGCAGGGGTTGCTGAACTGGAGGGACTTTTGACAGACCAAGCGTAAGAATCCACTCTTCCTGTCAATGTTTGGTTTAATAATGATCACGTGACTCAATTAGAGTTCATGAGACTTGAGGGCACATCTTTTGAGCTTCTGGAAAAGGTTTCTTAAAAATGGACACAAAGGGTTTTCTCTAAGAGTGGTGAATATGTTTTGGAACTTGATACAGGGTGACTTTGTGAGTGTACTAACATTGTCACCTGTACACTTCAAAATGGTTGATTTCATGTTATGTGAACTTCACTTCAAGGAAAACCAAAAAAACGGACATGAAGATGTGTCCTTTGCCTTGCTGGCCTTCTCCTAATGCCGCGTGATGATGTCAGCCTGGAGCTTCAGCAGCCCTCTTGTGCCCATGAGGGCACCAGCCTGGAGACAAACGTCTGTCTGCTGAGGGTGGCAGAGCAGAAAGATGGAAAAAAATTAGCCTTGATGGCACAGAGAAGCTGTGAATGAGCCGGCCCTGGGATAGTCTTGTCTCTGGATAATTATATGTAAGGGGTTAGATACCTGGTTTGTTGAAGTTGTTTGGAATCACATGTTGTCAGATGTTGTACTACTGGCGGCAGAAAGCTCTCTGATTATACACAGTTCTAGTCTGTTTCCTCTGGCCCGAGAGGGCGGGAATCTCGTCTCTGTTCAGCACCCTTTTCCCACTGCTGATAGTCACGCCTATCACAGAGTGGATGCTCGGTATTGTAGAGTAAATGGGCATCTTACCTAAATTATTTCATTGAATTTTTATAGCAACCCTGTGAGACAGATAAGACCACCTGATTTTAAAGCAGAGGAAGCTGAGTCTCAGGGAGGTTAAGTCACCTGCCTAACGTCACAGAGGAGTAAATCCAGATCTGTCGGCTTCTTGTTCCAGCCTGTCCTGCAGCCTCTAAGTGCAAGACTGGGGATGAAGATGGAGCAGCAGCATGTGTCTGTGACACATCTGTGGTTGGAGTCAGCTTTGCAAGAGTGCGGCTCAAATGATGGCTCAGATGGTCATGTGGCTTCCGTTTGTGTGGTTCCGTGGTGCGTTGGGACGTGGACCTCCTTGTGGGGTTCTTGCTGCTGCCCTGTAAGGAGGGTGGGAGGTGGAACTGTTCACATCCTAGGGATGAGGCTATACCAAGAGCAGGAGAGTAAGAGGATCTTTCCTCCCCCATTATTGCGATAATTCAAAGGCTTCATGGGATGAAAGTCATCCGAGAGCTGTAAAACACTGAACATGGTATGCAATTATTGCAGGAGCCCCAGGAAGGGGATTTTCAAAATAACAGATTCATAATTACAGTAACGGCAAGCAATTATTAAGCCTTTACTATATGCCAGGCACTGCATTAAGCCCTTTGCTTAAATTTTCTCATTTAACTCTTAGAGTGTCAGTAAACAAATACTGCTCTTCTCTCAAATCTGCAGGAGACAACTGAAGCCCAGAAAGGCTGAGTCATTTTGCCAAAGTCACACAGCTACACATGGAGGAGCCAGGATTGAGTCCACTCTGACTCAGTCACTGTAATAAACTGCCCACCTGTTCCTTAGTCTCTGACACATAGCTCTGGTCTCTGATATGATCAACCAAACAGGAACTTGTACTTTGCCGTCACCTTCAGGGATGACCGAAAAATGGCCGAAAATAAGATGTGCCTCCGCTGAGTGATTTAGACTCATCTCTGCCCATCGTTCTTCCATTGTAGCTTTGCTTCTTGTTGCTAAAGGTGATTAATTGTCAGAATTGTCCCGTTTAAAAAGACAAATAGCCTCCTGGTCAGGGCCGTCTTGTTAACTCGGTATGAGTATAATCATCCGAGTTAATCAATAGTGAAGGCATCGCATGAAAGAGTGAGACATCCCTCCTCACACGTACACTGCGCTCAAGTGTGATTTCGACTGTAGCTTCTGCATGGGGCGGGCGGGGTGCTCACTTACACGACCTGGGAAAGCGGCTAAGTGTAAATGCCGGCATCACATACATGGAATGGATTTTCTCTTCCTACAAAATGCTGAAAAGATCCTTAAGCCCCTCCTACCACCAAAATGCAAAGAGATAAAGGTGGCCACTTGGTCCCAAGCACCTATAGGAGACACAATCATCAAATTGGAGGAGGGCCACACCTCCAGCCTTTGAGGCAGGTTTGAATAGCAGCAAACTTGGCAAAGCTTTGCAGGAGCGGCTAGTGAAGACCCTGCCCTTGCTGTGGGGGGGGGGGTGTCTTGTGCACTTCTGGAGCGTGAACTCTCCAGCCCTGACGCAGAGGAATGCGCACCCCCTACGGGATGGACTTTCAGAACTGGGTCCAGCTGGGCGTGGAGAAGCAGGGGATGATCCCTGTCCCAGACGACATCAGGCCATCCAGGGCAGTGGTAGGGTCCTTCCTTACCTAGCTCCTCACTCATGCAACCCGGGAGGCGAGAGTGCCATTAACAGAAGACCCCCACAGGGCCTATAGTTATACATAATGTCATGGGAGATGCAAATTTATGCTTCAGTGTTTGGTTAGGGACTCGACACAGTAGATTCTATGGTCTGCATTCAGTACCTGGCCAGTGCCCCTTCCTTTTTATAAAACCTTGGCCTTCAAGAATCATTCCTGGTGTTATTAAGGAGAAGTAAGGCAGCCAGGCAGACCCCGGAGCATTTACAGTTAATGATCTGGTACTTACCCATGGAAAATGCTGGTGGATGAGGGAGTTGCTACAAACCACCTGGATAGCAATCGAATCCCACGGATCTAAGTCTTTCATACTTCCGAAGGTGCTCGTTCTTCTTCTGAAAATATATACTAATCACCCAGGCTACAGCAATGCTCCGTGCCCGTCATTTATAACAGTGGCGATCTGAAAACAAGCGAAATGTCCAACCATAGGGACTGCTTAGGGGAAGTGGCGTGTCCACTTAAGGGGCTATCAAGGAACTGTCAGGAATTATGCTTACGAAGATGGTGATAAATGGACGTGCTTACCGTGTAGAGCAAAAAAGCAGCCCTTGAAATGGAATGCACACTGATTATAATCTATAAAACAATACTAATCCTATATGTTAGAGTGAAGCCAGAGCCTGAGTCATGTCTGGGTGAGGATCCAGATCTTTCTAAGCATGCTTGGTCATCTCGTGGCTTGGGCTTCCAGGAGCACATTTGCATGTGCTGGCTGGCATGAAGGTTTGCAGGAGGCCCCCAGAAGGATGGGCCCTGGGGAACCAGCATTGTCGGCCACTTCCAAGGGTCAGTCCGAAGGAATGAGGGCGGAAGGGGGTACCAGGTGCGCTGATGAGGTGTGCAGGTGACAGATTGTCATGTATCGTGTCTTCATGGCAGAAATCCATGTGCCAGCCCCCTTGCTGGCTGACTGCAGCCTCCCTTGGGCACCTTGAAGTTGTCGAGGTGGTGGTGAGGCCCTATCACCCCGCGGCGGTCTCAGATGTGGGCATCACCAAGGGCAGCTTGAGAACACGACAGCTGCTCTCTGGTATTAGGTTGGTCTGGTTTAAGAGCACATACCGGGCACATCCGTGTGACTCCAAAAAGTGTGGTGTGTGTGTGTGTGTGTGTGTGTGTGAATAAACAGGCAGGGCAGAACCAGAGAAACAACAAGACTACTTGGGCTAGGCTGGCTTGCAGACATCTTTTTTTTTTTTAGGATTTTATTTCTTTAGGGGGGAGGGGCAAAGGGAGAAGGAGAAGCCGACTCCCTGCTGAGCAAGGATCCCAGTGCAGGGCTCGATCCCAGGGCTCTGGGATCAAGGCAGACGCTGAACTGACTGAGCCAGCCAGGTGCCCCTGACTTGTAGAAATCTAAGTGACCCAGACATACCTACGTGTCTGAAGGGGCTAGGCTGGCTTGCAGACATCTTTTTTTTTTTTAGGATTTTATTTCTTTAGGGGGGAGGGGCAAAGGGAGAAGGAGAAGCCGACTCCCTGCTGAGCAAGGATCCCAGTGCAGGGCTCGATCCCAGGGCTCTGGGATCAAGGCAGACGCTGAACTGACTGAGCCAGCCAGGTGCCCCTGACTTGTAGAAATCTAAGTGACCCAGACATACCTACGTGTCTGAAGGAAAACCTATCAAAACACTGGCAGTAAAAGAGGGGGAAAAAGGAGCCCAGGGTAGAGAAACGACCTTCCCAGCACCTCCTAGAGATAGTGCGTAGGGTCTAGTTGGTGCTACAGAAGCCCGTGAACTAACTGCCATTTCCGCATAAACGATGACTACCGACAGTCTCAGGCACCCCCAGATACTTAGCTCCTAGCTCAGACACTGTCCTAGGAATGCAAAGGGGTATCGGCCCAACCATGACCTTCCAGGAGCTCCCAATCCAGCACCAAACCCTGCCTGTCTCTCCAGGCTCAGCCCTGCCCCTCTCGCCCTTGCTCTGTGCTCCCCTCACTTTCTTCTAGCTCCCTGCTACCTTAGGGACTTTGCAGGTGTTATTCCTTTTGATGAGAACACTATTCCCTTCCCCCCCTGGCTAACTCCTATTCACAGCTCAGGGCTCGCTCAACTACTCCCTCCTCACAGGCTCATCTCCACACCAACCCCTCAGTCTCATAGTCCTACATGCTCATCGCTCCCTGATTTTTCCCTTCATGGCACTTCTCAGCTTATAATCTTAGATGTATGCCATTTAATCAGATTGATGTCCAGATCCCCTGCTGGACTGTGAGCTCTGTGAGGGGTGGGGCTGTGAATATGAGCTTGGCATGGTGCTCACCTGGTGGGCACTGAGCAAGTATTTGTTGATGGATGGATGGATGGATGGATGGATGGATGGATGGATGGATGGTTGGATGGATGGAAGGTTGGATGGTTGGATGGTTGGATGGATGGATGGATGGATGATGGATAGATGGATGGATGGATAGATAAATGATATGGGAAAGAACATGTTATAGCAGGGATAGTGTGAAGGTTAGCATGACAGGAAGGAAGAGTACATGAAATGATCCTGGGGGTGAAGTAGGAACCAGACCAGACAGTGGCTAGTCAGTCACACAGAGAGCAATGTGCAGTCACTGAAGGGTCATAGGGATGAGGTAAGGGGACTAGTTTAGGACTGGGGCAGAGACGAGGTCATAGCCAGGAGCCAGCCAAAAGGAGACAGGGGCCACAAGTCTCTGGATGTCTGTCTGTCCCTCCACTTGCCCTTCATACTGGCCTACCCACCCTCCCTGACAGGCTACCTGTGACTAACGCTGTGGCCCTTCCTGCCCCTAAGCCGTGCCCTGTGCCCATGCCCCTGGGAAACTGGCATAGGGCTCCCGGCTCTCCTACAGGGTCCTGACTTACACTCCCTTTCAAGGTCTTGGGTGGATGCCCCCGTCCAGTCCCTCCTGGAGGCCAGGAGCTAGTGGAAACGGTAGGCGAGAAACGTCTCTGCCCCTCACACCGGCATCAGGGCCCTGGCTGCTGAGCACCGCGTGGAGCAAGGTGCTGAGAGGCCTGGCTTCCTCTCCCCTGGACCCTGGGAGCAGCCGAAGCACCGTGAGGGGGGCGACCAGAGCATGTTACGGCTGGCGGGCCGCTGGAGGGGTGTTCGCGGGCTGCCGACCGAGGTACCATGGACCAGGCCGTTTCAATAGCAGAGCTGTATTTCCTCACAGCTCTGGAGACCAGGAGGCTGAGATCGAGGTGTCGGCAGGTCGATTTCTTCTGAGGCCTCTCTTCTTGCTTGTGGATGGCCGTCTTCTCCCTATGTCTTCACGTGGCCTTCCCTCTGTGTTTCTGGGTCCTCATGGCCTCTTCCTATAAGGACACCAGTCACACTGGATCAGGGCCCACCCTGATACATTTATTTTAGCTTGGTTTCCTCTTTGAAGACCCCGTCTTCAAATATGGTCACATTCTGACGTCCTGGGAGTTAGGACTTGAACATGGGAATTTGGGGGGAGCACAAATCAGCCGGTCACAGAGCCCAGGATTGACATGTGGAGTCTGCCGAGCTCCCCACTCTGCAAACTAGAATGAGGGGTTTGCACGGAAGGGGAGGCGGAGAAGGGAAACCCGGAGTTGCTGGGGCTGCCTCCTGTGGGAACACAGTGGGAGGGCATCCCCGACCCTTCGGCCCTCCCCACCACAGCCTTCCGGGGGACCTGCTTCTCCCAGCCATCAGCTCTCAGGCAGCTGTGAGGCTAATTGCTTGGTAGGGATGCCATGGGGGGGAGAGAAGCGGCCTGGAGCAGGCTTTGAGCTCCTCCGAGATAGGGCGTCTCCAACCCAGAGCTTATCAGCAGGCTGCTGGGTCAGGATCCAATAATTAGAATGACATTCCCAGAGCAATTTGGTGGAGCGTTTGCCCTTCCATTCACGCCAGCCAGACGGGGCCTCTGGTTTGCAGCTTCTGAAAAACAAGAAATTCCAGTAAGGGATTAATGACTTAATTATAAATGCAGCTTGGAAATGCAAAGGTTATTAAGAAGGGGAAAAGATACATGCTAATAAGAGACACGCTATTAACAACAGAATAAAGATTCATTGTTGGCGCCGCTGTAAAGTTTTCCAAGTTCAGTAATAAAAACCACCTGGTCTGCGGAGGGCCGGCTGCCATGGTGACGGGACCTGCGGTGCTGGCGCTGGCTAATGAGGCGTGTCCTCCCCGCCTCTGATCATGCTCCCCCAGGGCCTCGGGCTTCCTGGTACAATTGGCCCCCAGGCCTCCAACCACCCCGGGAAGTGCTGGGCCTGCGCCCATTTGTGGGAAGAGCACAGCGAGGCACAGGGGAGCCATGGGGGGTAGTGGGGCCCCAAAGATAGTCTGACACTCACAGCCTCTGTCGGCCCATCAGTGGGAGAAGCCGAATGACCTAGAGCTGACCGGAAGATGGGATTCCGGGAAGGGGTGCAGCCCTCCCAGGTCAAAGCCAGCGCCCTCTCACCTGCGGTGATGAGGACTTCGCCTGGTGTCGGGAACGTTACTACCATGTCTGTGACCTTGGACTTGCCCACTGGGAGTCTTGGAAAGGAACTAACCCGCGGGCCAGGGCATTATACCAGGTGCTTTGTCCGCATGAAGTCCTTTCATCTCTGCAATCATCTCGTGGAGCGTTACTGTTCCCACATTTCACTGACGAAGAGACAGAGGTTCGCAGAGGTGAAGAAATGCACCCAAGGTCATGGAGCGAATCAGTGGCAGATCTGGGATTCAAAGCCAAGGCCAGGGTCCTCTCACAGGAGGGGGTGAAGCAGGGGCCAAAGGCACTTGGCCTAGAGGTTCCCTATTGGCAGGGCTCGGTCTTCCTCACGCGTTCTCAGACGCAGGGCTCAAACCCCCAGTCACAAACAAGCTTCACAAGGATCTGGGTCACGAAGTCAGGCTTCTTTACTAATTAACCAGCTGTGCCCACGTGTCTCTCCCCAGGGCCACCAGGCCACCTGCTCTCCCCCTGCACATGCCCTGGAAGTAGTTTCCCAGAGTTTCCTCGGGGGGTAATTACTCCAGATAATCACCCCATGGCTGATGGGGCGTGGGGAGGAGGTAAGAAGGGGCAGCTAATCTCACCTACACCTTCCCTCTTCTGCCCCCAGGACACAGCTCATGAGTTAAGATGGAGTTGGTCAGGCCCTGGAAGGCAGTCAGGAGTCTTGGGTCCCAAAGGACTGGGTGGAAGGCCCTAAGAGATGGATAGGGGGCAGCTGGGCAGGCAGGCACCCTTGAGAGAGGGGAGGGAAGACCCACCCAGAGCAGAGAGACCAACACCCATGCCCTTCCTCACTGACTGAGCCAGCCAGCTCCAGGAGGGACCACGCCTGCCCCACCACCCGGGCACCCCCGTGCCTCACACAGCACCCAGCACACAGTGGGCGCTCAGTGAATACTGGCGGAATGAATGACGTGTCAGAGCAAAGAGGCCTTGAGATGCCAACTCCTACCTCTAGCAATGTTCAAATCCACCTCTGCTCACAGCCCTCCTATGATGAAAAGCTCACACCATCCTGGGGCAGCCCATTGGCAGTGGTTAGACCCTCTTCTCTTGTGCTGAGCTGACTCCCACCCTTCCAGCCACCACCTGGCACCCCTGTGCCCTCAGAGTCACCAGAGCCTGCTCCTGTATCCACAGGAGACAGCCACTTCCTCACTGTGTGACCTTGCCCCCATTTTTAAACCTCTCTGAGCCCCATTTTCCTCAGCTATAAGATGTGGAGATGAAAACACCTTGCTGTAGGAAGTGGACCCATGTACTCACCAGCTCCTGGCATGGGATAGACTGAAAACGTGATAGGCCCATCCCACCCCCTCAGGTCATTCAGGGCTTACTTCTGCTCCCAGGCCACGCACCCCTGTTTATGACTGATGTCACTTGTCACTGTACCCTGTGTCCCTCTGCATCTTGGCCCCTCTCGTCCTGGGCCAGCCCCAGGCTCAGCCTGACCCCAACTTGGGACACTGCAGGACAGCCCCGGGCCGCCTGGTCCCTGCCCACTAGCACTTCTGGCTGCCCCGGAGACCTGTGGGGGACAAGTGGAGGAAGAAAAAATAAGGAAAGAATGAGGCTTCTATGGACACCAAATGGGGGAACCCCCAAGAGAGAGAAACCAGAATGTGGACCGCACTGTGCTGGGGGTTGAGTCCAGGTTGGCTGCCTCTGAGCCTCAGTGTTCCCCTCTGTAGAGTGGGGTTAACTCTTATTTGTATGGTTGCTATGGAGATAAAATGAGATCGCGATCACCAGTATCTGACACATGGCAGATAGACCACCTCTGCGATCTAGCGTCCTTGTTACGGAATGTGCAATTTGCTGCCCTTGACAACTGATTGAGGGGATCTGGGGCCTTGTTTTGCTTTACTTTTTTTTGGTTTTGCTTTTTTTTTTTTTTTTTAACAAAGAGACCTTTGGAACCTCTGAGGAGCCCCCCGTCCCAACCCAGCCCTCAGGCACACCTGACCACCCACCCCAGGAAGGCTCGCAGGGGCAGCTCCAAGGCCTGCACAGTGGGCCAGTGCCCGTCCCTCGTCCCTCGGGCAGTGTCCTCTGGCCAGCTTCAGACCAAAGGGGGGCAGCCCTGCCACCAGCTGCCCCAGAGGGAGAGGGGGGTACAGGTGGGGGCAGGGGTGGCAGAACCCTGGAGGAAGATGGGTGAGAGCAAAGGGAAAGGGGGCCAGGGGGAGGGAGACGGCTCATCTAAAATGGGGAAACTAATGAAGAAATCTCCATCTAATTAGACAGGCTGCAGTTTTAATCAGACAGAGTTTCCTTGGCAAAACCTGTTTGCATGTTTTCTGTCATTCAGCCAACGTGTTAATTAGGCAAATAATATTAATAATGATATTCACTTCGGGAGAGTTAAGAGGGGAGGGAAAGGTGGAAGTGACAGTTTGGGATCCGCGGAGGGGCTCGACTTTGCAGGTGGCGTGCAAGAATGGAAAGAACATGGCCTGGGGAGGGTGCCCCAGGGCCCCGGCGGCTGCTCCGCTCTAAGACTGTCTCCTCAACCGCACTGTGGGAATGGGCGCCCTTCCTGTCCCAGACTTGTGGAGGCTTAACCGAGGTGATCCGTGTTAAGTCCAGAAGGCTGTGTGCACCGAGCAGATCAGGGCAGGTGCGGCTCACTGGTTTCAGCCCTGTCTGCACTGTCCACCCACCTCTGACCTGGAGTCCTCGCTGCCCCACCGAGCACACCCTGTCCCCTGGCACAGTCTCAGGCTGGCCTCTCACATCCTATCCTGTCCACTGAGTCCAGCATCGGGATGAGGGGAGGCTCCTGCTGGTCCATCCTGCCTCTACCTTGCAACCAAGCCTGTCCAGAGCCAACATGCCACCTGGCCGCACTCCGTCCCCGGCATCCCAGGCCCCCATGGCACAGGCTCCAGACTGGGTTCCTAGGA
>NC_048222.1:38361637-38385932 GCF_002007445.2 Ailuropoda melanoleuca
GAGGGACCACGCCTGCCCCACCACCCGGGCACCCCCGTGCCTCACACAGCACCCAGCACACAGTGGGCGCTCAGTGAATACTGGCGGAATGAATGACGTGTCAGAGCAAAGAGGCCTTGAGATGCCAACTCCTACCTCTAGCAATGTTCAAATCCACCTCTGCTCACAGCCCTCCTATGATGAAAAGCTCACACCATCCTGGGGCAGCCCATTGGCAGTGGTTAGACCCTCTTCTCTTGTGCTGAGCTGACTCCCACCCTTCCAGCCACCACCTGGCACCCCTGTGCCCTCAGAGTCACCAGAGCCTGCTCCTGTATCCACAGGAGACAGCCACTTCCTCACTGTGTGACCTTGCCCCCATTTTTAAACCTCTCTGAGCCCCATTTTCCTCAGCTATAAGATGTGGAGATGAAAACACCTTGCTGTAGGAAGTGGACCCATGTACTCACCAGCTCCTGGCATGGGATAGACTGAAAACGTGATAGGCCCATCCCACCCCCTCAGGTCATTCAGGGCTTACTTCTGCTCCCAGGCCACGCACCCCTGTTTATGACTGATGTCACTTGTCACTGTACCCTGTGTCCCTCTGCATCTTGGCCCCTCTCGTCCTGGGCCAGCCCCAGGCTCAGCCTGACCCCAACTTGGGACACTGCAGGACAGCCCCGGGCCGCCTGGTCCCTGCCCACTAGCACTTCTGGCTGCCCCGGAGACCTGTGGGGGACAAGTGGAGGAAGAAAAAATAAGGAAAGAATGAGGCTTCTATGGACACCAAATGGGGGAACCCCCAAGAGAGAGAAACCAGAATGTGGACCGCACTGTGCTGGGGGTTGAGTCCAGGTTGGCTGCCTCTGAGCCTCAGTGTTCCCCTCTGTAGAGTGGGGTTAACTCTTATTTGTATGGTTGCTATGGAGATAAAATGAGATCGCGATCACCAGTATCTGACACATGGCAGATAGACCACCTCTGCGATCTAGCGTCCTTGTTACGGAATGTGCAATTTGCTGCCCTTGACAACCGATTGAGGGGATCTGGGGCCTTGTTTTGCTTTACTTTTTTTTGGTTTTGCTTTTTTTTTTTTTTAACAAAGAGACCTTTGGAACCTCCGAGGAGCCCCCCGTCCCAACCCAGCCCTCAGGCACACCTGACCACCCACCCCAGGAAGGCTCGCAGGGGCAGCTCCAAGGCCTGCACAGTGGGCCAGTGCCCGTCCCTCGTCCCTCGGGCAGTGTCCTCTGGCCAGCTTCAGACCAAAGGGGGGCAGCCCTGCCACCAGCTGCCCCAGAGGGAGAGGGGGGTACAGGTGGGGGCAGGGGTGGCAGAACCCTGGAGGAAGATGGGTGAGAGCAAAGGGAAAGGGGGCCAGGGGGAGGGAGACGGCTCATCTAAAATGGGGAAACTAATGAAGAAATCTCCATCTAATTAGACAGGCTGCAGTTTTAATCAGACAGAGTTTCCTTGGCAAAACCTGTTTGCATGTTTTCTGTCATTCAGCCAACGTGTTAATTAGGCAAATAATATTAATAATGATATTCACTTCGGGAGAGTTAAGAGGGGAGGGAAAGGTGGAAGTGACAGTTTGGGATCCGCGGAGGGGCTCGACTTTGCAGGTGGCGTGCAAGAATGGAAAGAACATGGCCTGGGGAGGGTGCCCCAGGGCCCCGGCGGCTGCTCCGCTCTAAGACTGTCTCCTCAACCGCACTGTGGGAATGGGCGCCCTTCCTGTCCCAGACTTGTGGAGGCTTAACCGAGGTGATCCGTGTTAAGTCCAGAAGGCTGTGTGCACCGAGCAGATCAGGGCAGGTGCGGCTCACTGGTTTCAGCCCTGTCTGCACTGTCCACCCACCTCTGACCTGGAGTCCTCGCTGCCCCACCGAGCACACCCTGTCCCCTGGCACAGTCTCAGGCTGGCCTCTCACGTCCTATCCTGTCCACTGAGTCCAGCATCGGGATGAGGGGAGGCTCCTGCTGGTCCATCCTGCCTCTACCTTGCAACCAAGCCTGTCCAGAGCCAACATGCCACCTGGCCGCACCCCGCCCCCGGCATCCCAGGCCCCCATGGCACAGGCTCCAGACTGGGTTCCTAGGATGGAGCTCCCTCCTAACTCACAATCGTGTGCCACAGAAGAAGGAAACTTAGAAATCAGCCAGCAAGCCTTCTTCCCCCAGCACCTGGAGTCCCTCCATGACAACCCAACCATCTCAGCTTGGATACACCCTGTGACAGGGCACTCACCCCTACCGATGCTGCTTGACCATCAGGCAATTTGGGCTCCTCTTTGCTTCAGATTTAAATACTTCCAGTCTCAATATTTAGTCCATGGACCCAGTAATGCCCCCCGAAAAGCACAAAAGCCCTGCCTCTCTCCCTCAGGGACTTCTGTCCGGGATCTGCGGCCCCAGCCTTCAGGCAGGTCTTGGCAGACCTGGTGCTGCCTCTTTGGATGCTTCCTGAGTACCTACTATGTGCCAGGCACCCATCTGGGCCTCTTCTACACGGCATGTATGCCACTTCATGCTCCCAGCCAGCTCATCATGCAAGACTCAGTGTCCCCTTAAGGCTGAGAAAACTAAAGCTCAGAGCTGTGAAAATTACTCGAGCTCTCTTGGCAATTTAATCATTGAGGAGAGGCTAGAACTCAGTCTTCGTATTGTACCCCCACGATCTTTCTAGAAGAAACCCAGGAATGGTTCATGCAGCAGCTCCATCCTTCCCTAAGCCCTGTGGGGGGAGCACTGTTATCCTCCCCATTCTACAGATGAGGGACCTGAGCCTCAGACAAGTCATGCAAACTGCCCATATTCACAGGAGCGACAGAATGGGGAGCTTGCCCAAGTCTGCTCTCTGCACTTGGGGCAAGGAGAACCACGCTCTTCTGGCCCTCATGGGGCACCGTCCACCGTTCCGGGGACTTGGATCATGCTGGTTAATTGCATTTGCAGTGGGCGGGAGGGCTGGCGCTCCAGCGGTTAAGGCCTCCTACTCCCCTTTAAAATCCCCAGCCCATCTTTGCAGTTCACCTTCAGGGGAGAGGGTGTGAACCCTTTTAACTGCAGCCAGAGCACTTGGCTGTGTTCCTCTCGCCCGGGGTCAGACGCGTTGCACACCTCCCAGCCAGCCGTGAACAAGGTGATTATGAGCTAATAACCTTGGTTCCAGAACCCCAAGTGAGCACTGACCAGGGGTAATCCCGAAGGCAGCTCCCAGGTAGGCGTGGGAGCGGTGACTTACCTCACCCTTTGCAGCCACAAAAGAGGAATTCTCTTTTTAATGGCATAGCGCCCTGACTCCTCTCTTTGCCTGCTGTCATCACGGGGCGGCTGGAACAGAGTTCTGGACTCCAGCGGGTCACGCCGGGGCCCTGCAAGTTACAGAAAAGGAGACAGGCCCTGCAACGGGGTGGGGTGAGCCCAAGGGCTCCTGAGGGGAAACCCCGTCATCCACCTGCGGACCTCTTGGCCTCACCTTATCAGCTCTCAGAACCTGCCGAGGGGTTTGTCTGCCTGCTTGCTTGTTTGTTTGGGGATCAGCCCCTGCACAGGTTGCCAACCGGCCTACTGCTTCCAGATCCTCATATTCTTTAGTATTATTGATCGTTTCGATGTCAGCCCCAATTGCTGGGGGGCGCTGCCCCCCTTGGATGGCCAAGACAAGAAAAAGCACAGGGTAGGGGAGAACAGAGTTGGGGCTGGGGAGGTCCTGCGAAGGAGCCCCGCAGACACAGTATTAACTTGTTATGTAAATACCTTATTCAATTATCCCTCCTCTTCCTCCTGCAACACACAGTGGGCTAATCACTCATGCCCGGCTGGTTCATGAATATTAAACCCAGCTCCCTGGCCAGAGCATCTCCGCGGTGGGAAACCATGGCCTCCAGGGGAGAGAAAGGCGAGAGCCCCGGACCCCACCTTTAGTGGGCCCTGGAACTGTAAGGGGAAGCCTTGGGCGCCTCATTTGCCACATACGTAGCAGATGGTTGGAATAATCAGTCCAGAGAGACACTGAGCTCCGGCTTCTGCTGGAGACACCAGGCTAAACTCGGGCAGGACTGGCTGTGTGCCCCGAGGCAAATGATTCAGCATCTCTGGGCCTCAGCATCCTCGTCTGTAAAACGGGGTGGCGACATTTCCCTCAGCTGTGGTTCTGATTCATGAACTAGTACATGTATGACAAGTGACTGAATCCTGCACACAGTTAGAAGCTCCTAACAGAATCCTCCCTGCGGGACGGAGCCCAGGCTTGCCGTCAGGGAGCTCAAGGTCTGGTTTTTAGGGTCCTCTACTGAGGAGGAAGGAGCTGGAGGCTCGGAGGGAGGGTAGGGCAGGCGACAGGCGGAGGCTGAGGTGGGAGAGGATCCCATAGCCTGGGGTAGGTGTGGAGGGCTTCCTGGCTGAGATGGGCTTGCCACGGACTATAAAGATTACATTTATTCATTCACTCATGCAGTCAGTACACATTTACTGAGCACCTATTATGTGCCAGGCACTTGGACTGGAACAGTGAACAAAACATTCTAAAGACCTTACCCTTAAAGAAGCCCCTTAGGGGCGCCTGGGTGGCTCAGTCATTGAGCGTCTGCTTTCGGCTCAGGGCGTGATCCCAGGGTCCTGGGATCAAGCCCCGCATCAGGCTCCTCTGCTGGGAGACTGCTTCTTCCTCTCCCACTCCCCCTGCTCATGTTCCCTCTCTCACTGGCTGTCTCTCTCTCTGTCAAATTAATAAATAAAATCTTCCAAAAAAAATTAAAAAGCCCCTTAAGATGGCCTCAAGTTCTTTGGCCCCAAGTCCTCCCATCGAGAGGTGGCCATCTCTCCCCTTCCATGAATCCAGGCTGGCCTCACCACTCGTCTGACAAGTAGAATGAGGCAGAAGTGATGTTCTGAGTCGACATCAAAAAGCAGCCTTGCGGCTTCCCCCCATGCTTCTTACAACACTCGCTCCAGGAGCCCTGCGACTTCCTGGAAAAAGTCTGACTCCAGGGATGGCGGGGAGGCCGGGTTAGGAGCTCCAGCCCCACGGAGCCCGGCCCTCCCGCTCTCCTTGATAAGACAGCAGGCGGTGGAGCGAAGCCATGAGGGTGTCCCATCCCTGCCCACCAGCTGAAGACCACAGAGCGACCTCCATTGTCAGGAAATGAAACAAAAGAACTACCCACCGAGCTGAGCCTGAACGCCCCTTACTCATGAAACTGTGAGAGTCAGTAAAAGGCGTATTGTTTTAAACTGTTAAATTTCTAGGAAGTGTGTCATAGAACAATAGATAACAATACTATAGTGGGGAAGACAGACTGGCAGCAATCAACAACTGGCAGCAATCCACCAAAAATGAGTCAAGTGAATGCTGGAGAGGAAAATAAAGGAGGCGAGGGGCCTAAGGGTTGTGTGCGAATGCAATGTTAGCGTGCCCCAGGAAGCACTCACTGTGAGGATGACAGGTGAGCAAAGACCCAAGGAGGTGAGAAAATGCAGCTATCTTGGGGCGCCTGGGTGGCACAGCGGTTAAGCGTCTGCCTTCGGCTCAGGGCGTGATCCCGGCGTTATGGGATCGAGCCCCACATCAGGCTTCTCCGATGGGAGCCTGCTTCTTCCTCTCCCACTCCCCCTGCTCGTGTTCCCTCTCTCACTGGCTGTCTCTCTCTCTGTCAGATAAATAAATAAAATCTTTAAAAAAAAAAAAAAGGAGGTGAGAAAATGCAGCTATCTGGAAGAACACAGTTCCAGGCAAAGGGAACAGCCAATGCAAAGGCCCTGAGTCCGGGGTGCACCTGGATCATACCAGCTGGGAGCTGGTGGGGCTGCCGTGGAAGGAGCAGCCAGCTTGCATGTGGGGGTGTCTCCCTCCTCAACAGCAATCCTGCATGATGGCCTCAGGGCCCTCATTTGGGTCTCCTTGTCCCCTAACATTAGCACGCCCATTCTACAGACTGGGACACTGAGGTCCAGAAGATGGTAAGGCCAAAGGTCTGTAGCTCTGTTGGGAAAGCCAGGTGAAAAACCATTCTGTGATTCCATGGCTGCAATTTTCCAGCCATCTCTCCACCCCACCCTTCCTCTCTCATTTCCCTCCCTTCTAGAACAACCCCCACCCCACCCCGCCCCANCCCCTGCACCAACTCCACCATTCTCCTCTGAAGACCTGAGTGCCTCTGGAGCTGCCCTACTAGACAGACCCTCCAAGGGGTCCCCCAGGGGCCAACATGAGCACCACCCCCCACCCTCCTCTCCCCCTGCTCCAGTGCTCAAATTTTAAGGCCACCTGATCCACCCAAGAGATCGAGGGTGGGGGTGGCTCTGAGGCCTCGGAAGTCAAAGGACAGAGCAGGTGTAGAGGGAGGGTGTACTGGGAGGTGGAGACTGCTCCCCAGGAGGTGAGACTCACCACTGCTGACACATAGTGAGGACTCGCTGTTGCCCGGCCGTGCTGGCTCGTCCATCCCATGGACCCTGACCCCTATGTGCTCAGTACCATTATGTCCCATCTCCCAGATGAGGACGCTGAGACATTGAATATTTGGCCCGAGGTCTTCCGGCAAGAAGGCCAGGGGGTCACCATGTGCCAGATTTCATAACTGAGCACCCCAAAGCAGCTCCTCACCCCAAAAACAAATGTCAACCCCCGCGTAAGGCTTTCCACGAAGGTGGGATTCCTGTCACCGCTGCAGACACAGATGAGAAAACAGTAGAACTCTCCGCATCGTGCCAAGAAAGGGACCTTCTCCTTCACCGCCCGCAGGTGTCTGCGGGAGAAGCAAGGAAGCAGGATGAACGCTTGCGGGACTGTGGGGTTGGTGGTGCAGGAGCTGCTGACTCTGTTCAAGCCAGACACGGAGAGAGGAAGGGGAAGGCGGGGAGGGGGCCGGCGGGCACCAGTGCTCTGTGAGCCCGCCCTCCACAAGCTCTGGGTGGGGGAGAGAGAGAGGATGCGTTGTGGTTAAGATCCGTGTTGCTAATGATTTATTAACGCAGTCGACACGGATGGACCTCTGACCCTGCAGCAGCCTCGCACACAGCTCCTTAACTCCTCACGGGAACCCGAGGAGTAGTGACGGCGCCACTTTATCTAGAAGGACACTGTGGCTCAAGGGTGAGAGGGTCTGCCGAGAGTCACACAGCTGGCAAGCACACCGAACCCAGCTCTCGCCGGTTCCAGGGCCCGTGCTCCTAACCGCTGTGTTGCCTACTGAAGGACTCCCAAGACCACCCTCCCCCCATGAGGGAGTCTGCCTTTAGCATATACAAGCCATGAGGGATATTGCCCATCATTGGAATTTCTGGCATCAACATTCAGGACTCAGTTTACTCCCAGTCTCCTTCGAGCCGCACAAGGGACCCCTGAAGTTGACATCATTCTTTCCTCTTACGATGACATAAAACCCAGAGCCACATAGCTTTGTACACAGAGTCTCACAGAGAATTAGCTGTGATCCTGGGACTTGACCCCTTGACCCCCCGGGGGCCTACCTGCTGCTCAGGGTGCTGCCCGTGGGCCCTGGCTGTGCATTCCCCATCAGGGACAGGTGGGCTCCCTGCGGGCACCATCACCGTCCCTCCCTGCACGCAGCTCTGGGCTGCAGGTACAGCGCGGGAGTGGCGTGCCCAACCTGGGACCCCGCTTTCTGGGTGGTGGGCAACACAGGACCCAGGGGGAAGCTCTCTGTGCAGGGTCCGCAAGGGGTCTTCAAGGCCAGGCTCTCCATGTGGTGCGTGCGAGATTGTTCTAAGCTGAGAGCCAGACAGCCTGGGGCCTAAGGGCTGTCACACGCATTTCACACCCTTCTGCATTTTCAATCCATGCTAATGCCTTACTTACAGGGGGGTTTAAAAGTACTTAGCACAAGAAAGAAGAACGGTCAGCTCACATTGTGGCACTTGGAAGAATGGTCCCAAACTGAATCGCCTCGCTGATCATCTGGGCAACGGAAATGATAAAAAGAGGCTTTCACCTGCTTGGCAAAGAGTTGAAAGGTAAAGCCCAGAGCTGGCGGGAGCGTGGAAGGGGGTGGCAGTGTGTATGGAGGGACAGCCACTCACAAGATTGTGGTGGCAGGGTACATCGGTAACTCATTTTGAGGGTCAGATCGGCAATATGGGCAAAATGTAAAGTGCTCACACCCTTGTGTCCAGCAATCCTACTTTTAGGATGTATCTTGCCACCATCCCGATGCATGGAGATGTCTGTGCAAAGATGGGAGTGGCAGAGATGTTGGTAAAAATTAGTCCCTGAATGCTGACCCCTGGGAAATCCATTAGATGAGTCCAGGGGCTCCTGGGTGGCTCAGTCGTTAAGCGTCTACCTTTGGCTCAGGGCGTGATCCCGGCGTTCTGGGATTGAGCCCCACATCAGGCTCCTCCGCTGGGAGCGGGCTTCTTCCTCTCCCAGTTCCCTTGTTTGTGTTCCCTCTCTTGCTGTCTGTCTCTCTCTGTCAAATAAATAAATAAAATCTTTAAAAAAAAATTGAGTCCAATGCAGCAGTATGCGGTGACGACAAAGACCGTGGCATACTCCGTGCCTCCGTACCACGGCATACGACAGGGGCGTCGTTAAGTGCAGGTGTAGAACTGCGCACGGGTGGTGGGGTGGGGGCGGGACACAAAATAGTATGTATGGAACAGCTGTATTTTTGTTTCAGAATATAGATTTTTTTACATTTATTTACAGGCTGATTTCAAAAGCCTGAACTCAAGCACCTCGGGTTATTAACTTTTGTTATTTTGGGGGAGGGTCATTGGCATAAGGAGTTTCTGCTCTCTATGCTGCTATGTTAGAAAATTTTTATCATGCCTTCTTTTGTATTTGTAAGCAGAAGAAAAATACGGTTAATAAATAAATCATGAATTAAAAAAAAAAAAAAGAGGGTAGGCTCTGTGAAGCCAGAGAGCCGGAGAAAGGATTCTAAGAGGAGGAAGAGCATGGGGAGGGCTGGGGGTACGGGGAGAAGTGAGTGTAGACACAGCAGGGAAGGGGCTGCGTGGGGTCCCTTCTGAGGGTCTAGGTTCCCCAGAGCAGTGCCTGGCCTGGAAGACGCTGCCTACCTCGGACACCTTGGCACTTGTGCGAGGAGCGCACAGAGGCAGGGAGGGGAGCTGGCTTCACAGAAGGAGGTAGAAGGGAAGGGAGAAGGTCCCCACCTGGAGGAAGAACCGGGACCAGAAGGGACGTCCCCAAGCTTAGAGTTTTACAACGTAGAAGACATTCCCAGCACAGAGGCCTGGAACAGAAGAGAGAAAACACAAGAGGGACATGGCAGGAATCTGGAGGGGTGAGGGGAGCAGTGTGCGGGGGGCGAGGGAGGCAGGGCAAGCTCAGGATCTTAGAGACCCCCAGACTCTTAGATGCAATGGCCATCAGGATGGGTCTTGGGAATAGCGGTTCTCCAGGGAGCTCCAGACCCTCAGGTCCAAATCTCTGAGGGTCCGGCCCCAGAACCTACATTTTAACCAAATTCCCCCATGAGTGTCAGGCACTCTGAAGCTTGAGAACCAATGGTTTAGAGATTATAAAGCCCGCCCTCTTTATTTTAAAATGGGAACACTGAGGCACACAGAGGCGGAGTCACTTGCCTAAGGTCACACAGCCAGTGCATGACAGAGCTAAGCAAGAAGCCAGGTGCTTTGTCCTCTAGAGTGTCCGGGGCTCTGTGTCTTCCCATCCGGGGACTCCTACAGCAGGGCGGTCATCGGCAGTGTGCCAGTTCTCCAGCTCACAGCCCACCAGGCTTTGCCTGGGGATGGAGCTTTGAGACCACAGACTTAGGTCCTTATATCTCAACCGGATTTAATCAATATCCTTAAATCAATTTAAAATCTACTTTGGCAGAAATATTAGCTGGTCGGTTCTGAGTTTCTCCATCATTCCGGTATTTTTGTCGGCCCTCCCCACTCCCCATTTCCCAGGGATAGACTTCAGATTGATGGAGGTGATGGTTGTGGGGGGTGGGATAGAGCCCAAGTCCAGCCGCTCTCTGCCTGGCCGTCTCCCTACCACCAGGCTGCCCACCAGGCCGCCAGCCTGCAGTCCCTGAGGCACAAGTAATGTCACTTCTGCTGGGAAATGACAGAGAAGGCCCGGCCCCGCTGTTTAGACATCACACCCGACCACCCACTCCTCTGCCCCATGCCCCAGGGTCTCTGTGAAAGCCGGGTGGCCGCAGCCGGGAGAAGGAGAGGTTCCCCAAGCCTATCTGAGGGGTCGGGTCCACCACGACTAGCTCCCTTTGGTGCAGAGTCACTTCGAGAGGCGGGCCACAGAGCCCCTCGTCCTCTGAGAACCAACACCAGCCCCACTCAACCTCCTCTCTCTCTATCTTCCGCTCCACACCCAGGACTCCTCCCCACCCAGCCCCATAACTGGAGTCCCCGTTGCCCTCAGGTGGGGATCCAAAACAGCTCAGCAAGCATCAAAAAGCCAAGAGCCTGTTCCCTGCCACTCACTGGGTCCGGAGCCACGAGCCCACAGCAATGGTCCATCCGCCCAAAGGAAGACGGGGCACACAGGCAGAAGGAGGAGAGGGAAACACACATATAGACCAAAGCTTCGTCAAATCAGCCTTCCCCAAGCCNGCCGCCCAAAGGAAGACGCACACAGGCAGAAGGAGGAGAGGGAAACACACATATAGACCAAAGCTTCGTCAAATCAGCCTTCCCCAAGCCTGCGCAACGCTCCCGACCTGCGCTGGCTCCAGGGTGCCCCGCTCCTCTCTACCCATCCCATGCCCCTATGGCCAGACCAAGGGCTGTCTTCCCCAGGTTCTCCTGATTGCTCTGAGGACCCCTCTTCGGAGCCCCTAGAATCCTGGTGCCTCCAACAGGTGCCACTCTGTGGTCCAATTACCTGGTTATTTTNAGAGCCTGTTCCCTGCCACTCACTGGGTCCGGAGCCACGAGCCCACAGCAATGGTCCATCCGCCCAAAGGAAGACGGGGCACACAGGCAGAAGGAGGAGAGGGAAACACACATATAGACCAAAGCTTCGTCAAATCAGCCTTCCCCAAGCCTGCGCAACGCTCCCAACCTGCGCTGGCTCCAGGGTGCCCCGCTCCTCTCTACCCATCCCATGCCCCTATGGCCAGACCAAGGGCTGTCTTCCCCAGGTTCTCCTGATTGCTCTGAGGACCCCTCTTCGGAGCCCCTAGAATCCTGGTGCCTCCAACAGGTGCCACTCTGTGGTCCAATTACCTGGTTATTTTATGGCCCACCAAGGTGTCTGGTGTGTGTGTGTGTGTATGTGTGTGTGTGCACACGTGCATTCACACACGCACGTGCATGCACACATTCACACCACCAAACTGTGGATGGGACACTTTCTAACTGCTCCAACCCCCAGCAAACTGCTGTCAGTGTTGGCGGGACCATAATGGAAGCACCCAGCCAGGAGATCAGGCCAGGGCTGGGGCGCCAACCCTGACTCACTATGCAATTCTGGGGGAGTTAGTCCCCTTTCTGGCCAGTTTCCTAGTCTGCAAAATTAGGAAGGTAGACCGTCTGTCTGCACGTTCCCGCCAGAGGACATAATTCATCGAAACATAGCACCAGCACCGANGTGGTCCACCAAGGTGTCTGGTGTGTGTGTGTATGTGTGTGTGCACACATGCATTCACACACGCATGTGCATGCACACATTCACACCACCAAACTGTGGATGGGACACTTTCTAACTGCTCCAACCCCCAGCAAACTGNAGTCCACCAAGGTGTCTGGTGTGTGTGTGTATGTGTGTGTGCACACATGCATTCACACACGCATGTGCATGCACACATTCACACCACCAAACTGTGGATGGGACACTTTCTAACTGCTCCAACCCCCAGCAAACTGCTGTCAGTGTTGGCGGGACCATAATGGAAGCACCCAGCCAGGAGATCAGGCCAGGGCTGGGGCGCCAACCCTGACTCACTATGCAATTCTGGGGGAGTTAGTCCCCTTTCTGGCCAGTTTCCTAGTCTGCAAAATTAGGAAGGTAGACCGTCTGTCTGCACGTTCCCGCCAGAGGACATAATTCATCGAAACATAGCACCAGCACCGAGACATCCTGAATCCCCGTCCCCCCTCGCCCCTCCAAGCCTCTGGCTCTGTGCTGGGCAATTGAGAATTCAATACATATTTAGCTGATTGATGTAAGCAAAGCATAAAAGTCACTGAAAGGGACGTTAAGCTTCCAAGACACACTGGAACCTTCCATGGTATCTCTCTCTGGTGAATTCTCTCAGAGGGCAGAAAGCATAAATAAAGGAGGCAGCTGCTTTTTTTTTCTCTTTAAAGTCAAAGACCCATAAATCATGCATGTGCAAATTCATTTCATAATTAACATCACTGGGTATACGCCTGTGAAAGTTGTGCTTCAGCTAGCTGAGATGTTCTGCTAATTCAAGGCTTATTTTGTGATGGGAATCATTTTGTGGAAGCTACTGCACACACACCAGTTTAGATTTTTTTTTAATGACCCATAGGCTCTGAAAGTGAGTCAACTGACGGTGCCGAGCAGCTTACGGCTTATTAGACAGTAACACTGTGTGCACTCCAGAGCCCCCATTTGCAAATGCAGCCAGCGGCCGGTGTGCTCTCAGAGTCACAAAGTGCACACACACGGAGCCTCTGAGAACGAAGGGAAGGCAGCAGGCCTTCGAGGGAGCTGAGGCCAAGAGGGGCAGGGAATCCACCCAGGGCACCCCCAGCAGACTGGCAGAACCCATTTTGGGAAGCTCCTGTCTTGCCGATCCCCAAAGCTCCGTCTGCTCTCCCTTTGCCCCCACACCGCACATGCGCACGTGCCCTTGGCTGTCTCGGGAGCTCTGGATTCGATCGCTGGGCTTGCCACCTGATGAAGGAGTGCTCGGGAGGTAAGCCTGCTCACGGCTTTGCTAAGCACCCCCTGAACGCAAGAAAATTGGAAAGAGACAGCTGGGATGGAGTCTTAACTATTTTAATAATGTTTGGTACCATGGCTGCTGCCGGGAGATTAGCAGGGAAATGTAACGGTGTGTAATTTTTCCTAAGAATTCCATTAACAAAATCAAATGGGCAGACGGAGGTGGGAGTGGGGATGAGGGTTGGAGAGCTTTCTGGGGGCTTCCTGGGGAGGGAGTTACTAGGCTCAGGAACTCGGCAAAAGCTCTGGGGTGTGAATTCCAGGTTCCCCCAGGCCTTCTCTCATCTTTCCTACACCTGCCTGTCACCCACGTGGACAACAGGGAGACTGGGTTCAGTTCTGTCCTGCTATTTTCTCCCTGTGTGGCCTTTGGATGGTGGCTTAACCTCTCTGAGCATCAACTTCCATGTCTATAACTCGGGATAACCATGCAGTGTTATTCTGAGGGGCAGAGATGATGACCGCAGCCCCTGAGGTAAAGAGACCCTGGATAAACGAATGCCAGGCATTGGTTAACTCCCCAGATGTCCATTGTCCGGCCCACCCAGATCTGTACCATCGCATCTCATGTTCCAGTTCCTACACCTGGACTATTCTATTTGTTGCATAATGGGCTGGGGCAGAGGGCCATGGGCAGTGCCAGAGAGAGCAAGGCATGGTCCCTGCCTCCCAGGTGCTTCCAGGGAGCTGAGGAGGCCAGACACCTACGTCCGCTCCTCTCTGGCCTGGCAGTAGACTTAGGATACTACAAAGCTGGGAAGCCAGTATCACATGGATCCATCTCAAAAACCTTGGGAGAAACCGGCTACCATGCCCATTTTACAGATGAGCAAAACAAGGCTTAGATAGGTGGTCACTTACCTTAGGCCACATAGCTAGTTAGAAGTAGAGTTAAAAACAGAATCCAGGGGTGCCGGGTGGCTCAGTTGGTTAAGCGTCTGCCTTTGGCTCCGATAATGAGCCCAGAATCCCGGGATCGAGTCCTGCATCGGGCTCCCTGCTCAGCAGGGGGTCTGCTACTCCCTCTGACTGTCGCGCCTCTCATGCTCTCTCTCTCTCACTCTCAAATAAATAAATAAAATCTTTTGAAAAAAATAGAACTCAAATATCCAAATTTGAAATCCCCAGTTCTTTCTCCAATATCCCTTACCTGTGTCTATCTATAGTTTTGCTTATTATGTTCTAATTTTCTGTTCGGTTTGGTCTTGCACTATCCATCGGACTGTAAGCTCTTTGAGGGCAGACATTTATTATACCCTCTCTCTATCTTCCACGAGACGTGTCACACAGTAGGTGCTCAAGTAAGGCACGGAATCAAATGGACAGGGACCCTGTGAGACACCATTTCCTCAATAAGTCCAGTCTCTCTCTGAGTGTCCCTTTCTTTCATCCTCCATCCACGTTCATGCACACACACACGTGCATGCACACACACACACAGCTTGCAAAATCTAATAACAACCAGTTTAAAAACATACTAAAAACAGAAAATTTATGTAGCATGACCCAAATTGAATTATACATTACAGCACTATAATTGATTTTTTAGAAGAGAGATTAAATTTATTTTATGCCTCACTAACTAACAGCTAGATTTACCTAATTGCTTGGAGTGCAGAGTTAGTATGATTCATTAAACTCCATACATGCTTGGGTACACTGCACACTGAGTAAAGCTTCCCTGCTCACAGCAATTAATGAGGAGAAACCCGAGGCCGCACCAGTAATTGACGAGAACAATTCAGCCTGAAGTTTGCTCTGGGTGTTTTATTAAGTTCTTTGAGCAAAATGCAGATACTGTGCATTCTGGTAAAGCAGTTCCAACAAATCGAAGACAACTAATACTCTCTCTCTCTCTCTCTCAACTCTGCTGCGGTGGGGAGGGAGGAAGAAAAGGAAACCGGAGAAAAGGCAAAATGTAAGCCTTGTCTCGGCTTAATTACATCAATCATAACAGTTTGTGAAAAAATCTCACCGGCATCTGACAGCACGCAGGCAAATTCAGCCGCCTAACAAAGAGTGAGTTTGGGTGGAATTAGGGAGCGTTTGGTAATTATATACACATTATCAAAAAGGTAGCAATTTAGGAAAATGGGGAAAAATATGCTAATTTTTGGTAGCAAGAGAAAATTAGAACTCTCTGAACCATTTATTTATTACTATTAATAATGAACATTTAAAGTGGCATACTTTCAGATAGTAAGTGTGAGTCCCTTTGTTGGTGCCTGTCTGGTATGTTTGTGGGTTCCATAGACACCATTTCCTCCTCTTTCAGAGGCACCTCGGCCCTTTCACACTCCCAGGACCAGTGAGACGTATGTTTTGACTGGTCTGTCTGTAAAATGGATGAAATTGCTTTGCCCAAGTCATACTTTAAGTTAAAAAGGGTTTGTATATTGTGGAAACAGAGAAAGAAATGTTCCCACATCCCCTAACTGCATCTCTAGAGCCCCTGAGCCTGTATTTTGGGGTTTGAGCAATTTGCTTTGCTCTGGGAGAGGCATTGAAAAATAGAAGATGTCAGCCATGGCTTTTAACTCCCAGGAATGGACAACATCAATGGGGAGGCAAGACATCTTAGACATCCGTAATGATGCCATGATACTGGGACTTCTCTTTCTTGGGCATCCTCCCAAGATCCACTAGTGGGGCGTCCTGCAGCCCCGACTAAAGCTGATTGGACCAGGGATGGACACCTGACCCAAGCTGGGCCGGTCACATTGTCTCTTCTGGGAACCTGAAGCCAAAGGAGAGCCATAGAGGTGGGTGGCGATTTGGAGTCAAGGCACCCTGGGGGCAGCCGCTCCAGAGAAACGTTCCACCAGCTCCCTCTTCTGGGGTCTTCAGAGCTGCGGGGGCCCAGAGGTTCCACATCTCCCTCCTGCCCCCACCACACCCAGAAGCTGCCTCCCGGACTTGTTCTTGAGAGGGGACCTGACTGTGTGGAAAAGGGGTGCTTATGAGGTAAGAGAAATCTCCCCCAAGTCTGACTCATTCGGTGAGCATTTGTGGAGCCCAAGTCGTCACATTTAGGCCAGGCAGACACCGGGGAGCTCAAAGTCACAGTCCGTGTCCCTGGAGAGGTGTGCTGCCCAGGAACGAGTCCAACAGGAAATCATCAACTGCGCTGAGGCTGAAGACCCAGCCCGGCCCCTCTTTACCATCTCCTGCTACCTCATCTTCCAGAAATTTCCGTGTCTACATCTGCAGTCAGAAAGGTAGAATAAGTTAAGAACTGGGTCTAGTTCAAAAACTGTTAAGATGTGCAGACTTCCTACCACAGACAACGGTTGAAGGTTTCCAAGAGGAGGAGGTCTTCCTCTATCCTGACCTCGCTGGGAAGGTGAGCCTGTGGTCCACTGAGATGCTTCGTGCGGTCTTATGAAACCAACCCCATTTCCCACCTTTCTGTCTCCCTCCCAGGTGATCCAGGTCTAGGGCTAAAGATGGGTGGCTCGTCCGGGTCAGGGTGACAGGAAGACCGGATCAGCACCTTCCTGAACCATCTAGCATCAGGAGCACACAAACAGAGCTAAGTGCTTCTTGGCCTCCCAGCCTGACCCTCCTCCTCAGCCCTTGGATTAAAGACTGTGTACTCCCGGAGGCTCAGTCCTTTTCTGCCGGACTGGATCCACGCACCCCCTCCAGCAGCTCATCTGTCCCCGCCCCCGTGCAATGTGGGCTGAGAACACTGGTCCAACACAGCCTCCTGGTGAGAGGGCCCAAGGAGGCTCTGCAAGGCTCTCCGCTGGCCTCCCGTGACACCCCACGGTGTCACCCACACCACAGCCCTGCTTCTTGGCTGTCCCTTGATGCCCAAATCGCAGCCATGCTGGCCACAAAGACACCAGTTGGATCAGATGGTCTGCGTAGAACCAGGCAAAGGCCCAGCCTTGGATCCTTTCTGTCCTGGTTGATGTGACACAAGGGAAGTCATTTCACTGCTCTGGGCTGCAAGCTTGGTCACAATGGGGACGTAAGTGATGATTTCACAGGGCATATATGGAGCTTAAAGGACGTGTGTATTCAAATGCCTTCGCTATTAGCCATTTTTAACACTAGGAGTCCTTCCCCCTCCTCCCCCCCATCTCCATTCTCACCCCAGAAAGGTTCTAGAAGGCTCGTTAACATACCTGCTAATTGGCCGTGTGAGCCTGCCAGGTTAGCATCTTCGGAGGGGCAGGGTTTTCTCCACACTCTGGTCATTTGTGCCAGAAGGAGATGAAGCTGGCCTTCCTCCCCAACTGTCTAGGTCTTACCCGGAAAAGCAGAGCTCTCTTTACCAAGGGCTCGGCTGATAGAATCAGGGCTTCCGTGACAGAAACCTGATTTGTGCTTGTCCCTTCCTAAAGACGGGCAGGATTCTGAGCTCTAGTATGACCGGCCCAAGTCCTGGGTAGGGTAATATCCTTCAAGCCAATGCGGGAGTCTCTCCACCTTTCTCAGAAGACTGAGGGGCTTCCTTTCCCATGCCCTGGTCCTCTAGGGGCTACCAGCAGAGCCAGAAGTTTCTTAAGTTCACTCCAGTGGAATCCAGAAGCCCGTGATGCAAATGAAGCATAAGCAAACCCTCTGGGAAAACCTGGAGGTGACGCCAGCTAATACATAGTCCATTGGGCACAAAGAACATTCTAGAAGTCCCTCACTTCTTGCCTGGTATGAACATTAGCTGTGATCCAGACTAAAACATCAGAGAAGACAAGCAGACAGGAAGGCACAGAGCGGGCAGATCAGATGGTGACACCTGTCCTCCGTGTAGGACTGTTAAGTCCCTAGGATAACTTCATCCCCAGAGCAACCCTGCGGGCAGGCACGCCACCTCACCCGAGGCCACCTCCACCAGCCACCGGCCCGAGAGCTCTGGCGTTGACCTCCACGCACCTCCCTGCAGCGATGAGGCATTCGGGAAGAGTAGGGCTGAGCACACCGCAGGCAGGAGGGACCTCAAAAGCCGTGTGATTGACTTCAGGTTTCAATGCGAAATCACCCGAACATCAAGGCCTTTGTACGAGAGCACACCTGGAAAGTCGCACTGAATGGGGAGCTTTTCTATATGAAATCAATCCACGGTTCACTGCACGTTCACATTGCCCGCACAAAGGTTCGTTGGCAGCAAAAACAAACCTGAATCACCGGTGAATGGGGGAAATTTCAGGCATGAATTCCGTGTTTGCTGCTCACAGGCTTGGCATAATCGAAATCCATTTGCTCTCAAAGAGGAGAAAGCTAAGAGTTGAAGTAACATTTAAAGGAAGTCTCAGGAATCTCTATTTTGTCCCTCAGTCCTCCGTGGAGCCATGGTAATGCAGATATCTAAATTGGCCCTATTTATATCTTTCTAAAGGCAGTTTCTCCGTTCCACAGAAGCCCCAGCCTCAGAAGTGATGGTTTGGGGGGATCTTGTGAAGATTCTGATGAAACTTGGGGGCATCTTTTGATAGGGAACGCAAGGAGGGGGCAAGGAGTAGCTATCAAAGGGGCTTTATTGAACTCTTACTCGCTAACAAATGCATTTAATGGGAACAGCGCTGGATGTCAATGCAACATAATGATAATTTAATCTATTTGGCTAGATGTGTGTGGCTTTCGAGGAGGAAAGAAAGAAGGACCTGCGTGAACCGTTACTCACCCTGCCTTTAGCCAAACTTCATTTAGAATGTTCCCGTGTTCTCTAAACTGTGCCAAGGGATGATGGCGTGTGTTCCAGTGAATCACTTGTCACCATAATTAAAACCAGCAGGAGACCCAGCCTTTTATTCTGAGGCTCCGTATTTCTGGTGACTCGGGATTCAGAGACATGGCGGAGCCTGGTCGAATGGCGATGGCAGCGACTTCCACACCTGGTCCCATTCTAAGCATTTGTTCCACTGTACTGATGGGGAAACTGAGGCCCAGAGAGATTAGGAGACTTATCCAAAGTGGTCCTGGAGGTAGAGTGGGGCTCTAGACGTTGTTCTGGTCCCCACGGTCCTGTCCTCTTCAATAAGCCTGTGGAGCAGATCCCTGGCATGGGGAAGCGGGTTGGCTCCGTTCTTGCTGAGAACAAGGCGCCTGCCCAGGCACCCCTCGGCCAGCTCTGCTCTGAGCACGTCTGGGGCGCAGCCCGAGGGAAGCCACTGCTCTGTGCACCTCCACTCACAGCACCGCGTGCAATCCTCCAACCTTGGGGGAGGTCACAGTTCCAACCCATTCTACATGTGGGAAAACTGAGCTCCAGAAAGGTAGAGTAAGGCTTGCTGAATGACTGGGGCACACCGTTCACACAGCCGGGCCGTGTTAGCACTAGACTTGATCTGTGGCTATAGATTCCAACACCCCTGTTCTCTCTCTCTCTCTCTCTCCCCCCGTGTGAACTCTGGAGAAAAAGCAACCATTTTTATTATCTGCATTTGACAGATGGTGAGACAGGAGCCCAGCAGGTGGAAAGGTTCATTCTAGGGTTGAGAGATAATGGCTCTTTCACGAACATGAAGCTTCGTAAGTAGATGCGATACAAATGGACAGTGGTTGACCACAGAGTACTCACACGCCCAAACGCAGTACCACGCCCCTCCAGGAATTAAAGACGGAACTTTAAAAAGAACATGTGATGTCAGAGAACGGTGCGTGGCTGGTGTTTCATTTTGTTTTTCTTTTTTTTCAGGCAGCTGAGCTCAGAGACGGTAAGTAACTTGCTTGTCAGTGTTTGTGCTGGGAGGTGAGCCCAAGTTGGTTTGGCTCTGCCCTGTGATACCACCTCCCAAGCTGGATTCCGTTATTGATCTATTTTCCCACCTTGCTATGAGTTCCTGCGAGCTTTTTTCCATCTGTACGGTAGCTTCCAACCTCTGTCGTAATTGGCATTCCCAGCCCTTGCCGGCCAACCTGACCTCACTGTCCCAGAGGGGGAGCCCAACTTCCCACCCAGAAGGAATTCTCCAAATGGAATTTCAAATTGATTTAAAAACCAGATTTCCCACGTGGAACCAATCGTGTTACACTCTGTCTGGTTCCACTCATGAGCTAAGTGTTACTTAAGATTTGTGCTGTGATCCCAGTCTCATTTTATGGAGGACATTCTCCAGCTGAAGAATTTCAAAGGGAAGCCAGTGCTGCAGCCGGGACCCCTTGAACCTGTTGCCTGGCGCCTTCTCACCGGCCAGCACACAGAGCGAAGCCGGCCCCTGCGGTGAACACCTCCTGAGAGGCTTGGGGAAGTGAGGTGGAAGACCGGGAGCAGGAAAGGGAAGGAGAGGCAGAGAGGCCAACACACACCCTCCCCCTCTCATAAAGACTTTACCATCTCTAGGAGGCGTCCTCTCTCTCCAGCCCAGGAGTTGAGGGATCCAGCACCAAGGCTAGGGGCCCACAACCACCCCGGGCATGGGGGGTCCGTCTCCACAAGGACCCCGCTGCGCAGCGTTTGGCAAAAGTTGAAGATGGAGAGAAGAGCGAACAACTCTATCTTCTTCTTCTGAATGGAAGCATCAACTCCAAAAAGAAAAGAGTGGACAGGCCTTCCCTCTGATGAGAAGAGTAAAAACTGATATAGATAGATATAGACCTCTAGAAGGAAATTCAGCCTCTTAGAGGGGAGTGGTGTTCTCTGCCCTCCAATACACTCGCTTGTTCTGGCCGATGGAAAATAGGGCAGTGTTGACAGAGACACCCAAGACGCCACTGAACGGGCTCATTGTAATCACAGATTACAGATTTCTGGGCATGGAGGCAGGGGTTGACAGACACGGAGAAGCCGGCTTCGGGGCTGCTCAGTTCCCAGGGCTTGTGTAATACTGGGGGCCTCAGTTTTGCTTCCAGCTCCCCACCCCACACCCTCAGCAAAATTCTAGGAAATGGAAGGTGGTTTCCGACTGATGACGAAGGGCCTCTCCGCGGCCTGGTTCTACCTCCCAGAATGGGTCCTCAGCCCTCTGCTCCCCCAACCCTGACTCTTCCTCAAGAATCAACCCTGGGCCCCCCACTGTCCTCAGTCAGGAATCCCTGGAATGCGGGGGGCCACCTGGCCTGCCGCATGAGGCTGGAAGCCCCCGGGACTGTGGAGCCGAGCTAGCTAGCCTCCCTCATGAGACTGTAGACTCCTGTAGGCAGGGCTGAAGGCCACAGTCTGGAATGTTCTTCATGCCACAGTCAGGACTCCATCAACTGAGGAAGTCTGGGTTCCTTTAAACCCCTAAATAGAGTCTGAAGAGCTCGCTTGGCAGTATGATTGAGTTGTCCAGATACTTCCAAAACTATGTTCTCCTGCAGCTTGCCCCGTGACTCTCTGGTGTTACGTTTCCCACTCTGTGGATGAGAGAACTAAGATCTGGAGAGTGGACGCTTGCTCACAAGTGGCCGACGAGAACGTGGCAGATCTGGGCCTCAGACCCACGTTGCTTGCCGACACCCGTGGTTTCTCTGTGGGCGGCTTCCATCCCCTCCTGCACACACGCCCCAGCTGGGTTCAGACGGAATGCACCATATTCACCACTCCTTCCGTGGCCCACGCAGGAGGAACAGGGGCTCTGCCCCAGGAGCCGAGGTAGGGACAGTCGGGAGCAGGTCTCCAGGACGGAAAGCCAAAGCACCAAGAAACCTCCTTTTGGCCCACTGCGTGGGTGAAGCAGCTAGCCAGAGGCCACGCCAGCATCCCTCTTGGTCCCCAGCCGAGCTCTGGACAGCCCTGGGCTCTTGCTGCAGTCCAAAATTATTTCCAGAAGGGAATTGTCCGAAGAATCCTAAAACAACAATGAAATACTCTTATACATTTCCACAGCCCAGATGGGCTGTCATAGGGCTCTGACCCTCGGAACAAGACACAGATATCAGAGCGACTCTTACCCTGGAGGAGGCCTGCATCCCTGTCTGGAGGCTCCCCCTCGCTGGTCGGCCAGGCTGGCTGGAGCCTTCAGTGTGCAGAAAGGAGGAATACGCATTTTGGACACATCCCTTGGACAGACACAGACAGAGCGCCTACTATGTGCCAGGAGTGGTGTCTGGGAACACAGCAAAGGGAAAGACATTGAAATCCAGTGGAGGGAGGCCAACAAGTCACCAGCCAATTATAATCAAACAAGGATGCACAGTGTTGCAGGGGCACAGAGGAGGGGGAGCTGACACTCTGGGTCCTGGAAGGCTTTTTGGAGGAGCTGATGTCTGAGTGGAGAACACTGGATAGCTGAATATACAATTGCCTGGAGGCCAGAGAGCCTGTGTTAGTCAGGGTTCTCCAGAGAAACAGAAGAATAGGATGGATGGTTGGATGGATGGTTGATTGGATGGATGGACAGATGAGAGATGGATGCATGAATGGATGGAGAGATGGATAGATATGTGATGGCTAGATGGATAGACAAATAGATAGAAGAGATTTATTATAAGAATTCCACCCCCCCAAAAAAAAAAATTGGCCCATGCGGCTATGGAAGCTAAGAACTCCCGCCATCTGTCATCTGTGACGTAGAGAACCGGGAAAGCTAACGAAAGAATTCAGTCTGCATCTGAAGGCCTGAGAACCAAAAGCACGGCTGTCCAAGGACAGGAGAAGCTTAAGCTTGTCTCGGCTCCGCTCGGGTCAGTTCAAAAAGAGACAGTGTCTGCATTCCCTCACCATCGACTTTGATTCGGGCCCCGGGAGGGAGATGGGTGATCCCCACTGCACCGACCAGGCCACCTGCTTCACTCAATCTACTGATTCAAATGTTCATCTCTTCCAGAGACACCTTCACAGACACACCCAGAGAAAATATTTTACCCCTTAGCCCTTCCAGTTGGCATGCAAAATTAACCATTGTGTATATGTGGGGAGGGGTGGTAAACTGAGAGCTGATNTGATTCGGGCCCCGGGAGGGAGATGGGTGATCCCCACTGCACCGACCAGGCCACCTGCTTCACTCAATCTACTGATTCAAATGTTCATCTCTTCCAGAGACACCTTCACAGACACACCCAGAGAAAATATTTTACCCCTTAGCCCTTCCAGTTGGCATGCAAAATTAACCAGTGTGTATATGTGGGGAGGGGTGGTAAACTGAGAGCTGATGCCAGAACCAGGCAGCCCCGAGTTAGAACCAGGCCCCTAGAGTTCTTCTCCTTGTGACCCGAGGGGCTCCTTCACGCGCCGGTGGCCAGCTTGTCTGTGTCGACAATGATTGCCGTGTCACAGGCTGGAACGAGGGTTCACTGTGACCATGTGCCAAGGGTCCACACAGCGCCGGGCACAAAGCAGGGTCCCCAGCCTTATACACGCCCTTCCTGCGTCCNGTCCTGCTTAGGGAGAGGCCCAGGGCCCCGTCCTGTAGGGTCAGTCTGCTCCAGGCCTGACCGTGAGCCACGTGGGTGCAGGAGAAAGGCCAGAATCCTTCCTCCTGCCCAGGGTCTGGAGTGAGTCCTGGGGCGCCTCTGTGACTCCTCGGCTGCCCTCCCAGTGCTGCCATGCAACTGTCTGTCTTTGGACCTGCCCCCCCCAACACACACACACTGCTTCCTGACAGCCCACCAGTGTCCCTACTGAGACCCAGCCCTTCCTTGGACCCCAGCAAGCTCTGCTGGAGCCCAGCCCTGTGCATTGCTCTGGCCTCTCCCGGGATAATCCGGAATTGTTTTCATTGCTCTAACATGTATGAGAAAGAAGAGGCAAAAATATTAGAAAGTGAGCTGGGACAAGGGGTGAAGAACACAACGTGCAGAGCGTGCCTGGTGTTAGAGTGCGCTCAGCCAGCCCCTCCCTGCACACGCCCCAGCTCCAGCCACTGAGCCGGACAGGAGGAATCCCTGGCCGGAGAATGTTCTTTGAGGCTCCCCGTACTCTGCAGACCACAGAGGACACCCAGGCACAGCCCCTGGGCCCTGACCGGAGTGACCTGGGGGAGGCTACCCACCAGTAGGGAAGTTGCGATTTTGCTAGCAGAGCTCAGCTGGTGCCTGTCCTACAGAATGATGAAGTTTTCTAGCTCACTTCACAGCACAGCCAACCCCACCCATCGCCCTGTCTGGGGGCCTCCTTTGCCATTCCTCACATCCACATGTCAAACCTCTGTGCCGAGATCATGTCCCCTCCTGCCATTCCGAAGCCACTGCTCGTGTCCCTGGCTTCCATCTTTCTCCCTGGGCCCTTGCCTCCGAGCGGACCCCTTCCACTGGGTCTCTCTGAAGTTGGACGTGTCCACCACAGTGAGCCAAGATCATGTGGACAGTCTGGTCAGAGAGCTAGGCTTTTGAGAAATACGAGCCCTAGCCCTAGGGTCAGAAACCCTCAGGCTAGTACAGGGGACACGGAGCAGCTAGCTGGAGCTGGAACATAGGACTTCGTAGGCTGAATTAAGGGAACCCACCATTTGAAACCCAAGCATAGAGGGCCTTGATGCCAGGCTGTGGAGTGGTGTCTCGCGTGTGCAGGCTGCTGGCTGTGACCCTTGCTGGAGCCCTGGGCTCCTGCAGAGTTCCACTGTGACC
>NC_048222.1:38386032-38466032 GCF_002007445.2 Ailuropoda melanoleuca
TCTCGCGTGTGCAGGCTGCTGGCTGTGACCCTTGCTGGAGCCCTGGGCTCCTGCAGAGTTCCACTGTGACCGCAGGCACGGGGCAGGATCTGTGTTCTTCGCTGTCGGCAGAGGGGGGCAGGGCACGTGGAGACAGAAGCCGTCCTAGACACCCTCGAAAATTGTCACAGAGGAATGGGATGGTTGATGAAACATTCTGAGCAGGGCAGGAGGCTGCCTGGACTGACTGCGGGGACAGGGTATAAGATGGGTTCTAGAGCCCAGGCCACGTTAGTGGTTTGTTGTAGCTGAGCACATGAGGGCCAGCCGGATTCCCAAGTAGTCTGCGGCAGGGGCTGTGGAGAAGTGGAGAGGTGGGGACGGCACCCCAAATGCGGCAGCTGGGGTGCAGGTCTCACTTCCGTGCACAGTGACTTGATGAGGGGAGCCATGGTCCATGCACGTTTCTGTCCCTCGAGTTTCCTCCCTTGGGCCGTGCCTCACAGGGCACAAGTGCTTTCTAAGCACCTGCCTGGGGGGGGACAAGACCCAGGCCCTACAATCCTCAAATGTAACATCTGTGGAAACTGAGAAAGAGGGCCCTGGACCCCATTCAGCGGCCCCATGGGAGCGCAGGTAAGGACCTCGCCTTTGCAGCCAGGGGTCAATTTGAATCCCTCTCCTAGCTCGTTCCAGGATCTCAGGCAAGTAACCTCACGTCATGTTGGCTCGATTTCTTATCTGTAAAGTGGAAATAAGAGCCCAGCCTCTAGAGTTATCGCGGGAACTGCATTACGGATGGACGGGGCGTGTCCTCCCTGGATGCTTGCGTCCAAGCCCTAACCCCCCACGTGGTGACGTCTGGAAGGAGGGCCCTTAGGGGAGAATCAGGTTGGTTTGTCTGTTTGTTTGTTTGTTTGTTTGTTTTTAAGATTTTATTTATTTGACAGAGAGAGAGACACCATGAGCACAAGCAGGGGAAGCAGCAGGCAGACGGAGAGGGAGAAGCAGCCTCCCCACTGAGCAGGGAGCCCGATGCGGGGCTCAATCCCAGGACCCTGGGAACACGACCTGAGCCAAATGCAGACACTCAACTGAGCCACCCAGGCGCCTCTGTGATGGGATACGTGCTATTGTCACAAGAAGAGACACGAAAACGCCCCACCCTCCCCCTCTCTGTCTCTCTCCCTCTCTCCCTGCCACAGGAGGACACAGCAGGAAGTCACTCTGCAAGCCAGGAAGAGAGTTCTCACCGGGAGCTGAATCTGAGCCGGCACCTCAATCTTGGACTTGCAGCCTTCCGACCGGTGAGAAATGGGTGTCTGGGGTTTCCGCCAGCCAGTCCATCGTGCTTTGTTATAGCACCCCGGAGTGACTCAGACGGACTGCACACACAGAATAATTCCCGGCACGTGGGTATGTTAGGAATTAATAGATAGGGGCGCCTGGGTGGCCCGGCTGGCCAAGCATCTGCCTTCAGCTCAGGTCATGATCTCAGGGTCCTGGGATCCAGTTCCACATCGGGCTCCCTGTTCAGCAGGGAGTCTGTTTCTCCCTCTCCCTCTTCCCTTCCCCCTGCTCGTGCTCTCTCTCTCACTCACTTTCTCTCTCAAATAAATAAATAAAATGTTTAAAAAAAAAAAAGAGTAGCAACCATGGGGAAGGAAACACGTCACAGAGCCAGCAGCCAGGCTGCCTGGGTTCAAAGTTGGCATTACTGCTGGGAATGTGCATTCAGTGGTAGACTTCTTTGCCTCTCTGTTTGCTCAGCTGTCAGACGGGAGTGGTGATGATTCTACCTGTTTCCAGAACAGGTAGATAACAACAGTCCACTGCTGTATACAACAATGCAGCCATGCTTACAGCTAAAATATTGAAATGTTCCCACAGCAGCTGGTGACAGTCAGCTGCTCATTTCCCTGAGGGCCACTCAAGGCCCTCCCAGATGTTCCCGCAATCTCACAACCGGAGAGCTCATAGCTAGTAGTAGCTAGTACGAGGGGCCGACTCTTCTCCCTGGGTTCACTACTGCATTAAAAAGGATTCCAAAAATGCTTTGAAAGATGACATCACCAATATTGGAGTAAAGCATGTCTTTATTTATCCATTCATTCAATAAACATTTATTGACAGCCTCCAGATGTCACAGATGTCAGGGCCTGCGGATTTGAAGAGAAATAGGCCTGCTCTCTGCATTCAGGAGACACACAGGGTAGTGGGGAAAAGACCATCAGAAAGTAAGGGGCTGTGTAACATGATGCACAGGGCCCTCGGGGCCTCCAACCAGATGATGGAGACAAAGGACAAACCCCACCCAGGGATTAAGGTGTGACACTCTCTCGTCCAGCAGTGATCTCTCTACTTTAGACTCACTCTCCCTATGCAGGGTTGCCAGATTTAGCAAATAAGAATTCAGGGCACTTGGTTAAATGTGATTTTCAGATAAACAATGATAAAAATTTGTAGTATAAGTATATCCCAAAATATGGCATGGGACATACTTATACCAAAAAAATGTGTTTAGCTGGCAATGCCATTTCTATCAGTTATGACTGGTGCCATTTAACATCTTCCTGTAAGACCATCTAGGATACAGTTTTGTTTGCTGGAGAGAACAAGACAAGGACGGAGCAGAGAGAGGAAATGAGCTCGAGGCAGAAGGAGGTGGGCAGAAGACGGAGCTGCCTCGGGAAATCGCCCTCCCTACAGCTGCTCCTCCTTGCCCGGCCTGCCACCCCAGCCATGTGCCGGGGAGGCGCAAGGCTCATCTTGGGAACCTGAGCGTGCTCTCTGAAATGTCACCAGAAATAAACCTGGCTAATTCTCCGCGATGGCCCGTCACATTAATATCCCTGAAATTCCAAGCGGATTAAAATAACCACGAGCATGACACCGTTTGGAAGGCCGGGGATTTACTTGGAAGCGGTGCCCCCTTGGCAAGCATTCCTCTAATTGCTGCTTCGTATAAATAGAGTGTTCTTTCATATGTCCACGAGCCCCAGCTGACAGACTTCGATGGGGGCTGTCGAAGTCATTAGTGCTCCGGCAGTGGTAAACCGAGGCTCCGCTCGGGCTGTAAATGGGATTCTCGTGGGCCGATCAATCTCACCAAAGCCGCCAGCCCTGCCTGTTGAGCTGCAAGGTCCTGAGTGGCTGCAACTTCCCAGAAATGTGCTTGCATCTGTCAGAATTATAAGCAGCTGGCAGCTGACACAAAGGTCAAATTTGCTGCTAGTGTGGAAATAGTATCTCCCCAGTACAAGAAATGCTACTTAGCAGTATATCAATTGCAGGCGGGTCATTAAAGGAGGGGTGTGTGTGTGTGTGTGTGTGTGTGTATCACAGCCTCAGTTGCCTGGAACCCACTTCCTCTGTAGGTCCACAGTGGGCACAAAAGCAGGTGCTCAGATGAATAAAATTAAATAACAGTTAGTTCCCAGTGAACTTTCTAGCATTATCATCATAAGGCAGTTTTCGTTCTGTCATCTAAGGAGAATTTATGGAGCGCTCACGCTGACTCAGGAGCTATTCTAGGCAGTGTAGACTTGGTTAAGGCCTCTCTTATTTATGGGCTGTGTGGCCTTGGACATGTTATTTATTGGCCTCTCTGAGCCTCAGATTTGACATCTTTAAAATAGGGATAATGACTGCTAGTTGGGATTGCGTTGAGAGGCCTGGAATAAGCCCCCTGGAGTGCTGGGCCCGCTCACGCTCAGTGCGCATTGGCCAGCGACGGTAGTGCTAACTTTCAGCAGGATACGTTCCCCAGTCAAGAACAGGGCCCCAGGGAAGCAGGTCCGCGCCCCCCAAGGAGAGGGGCAGAGGAGAGGCAAGCCCTAGGGCCTCCTGCCCCAGCCGTGGGGCCCAGCAGAGCTGTGGGGAGCCCAGCCAGTCTTGTGGGCTCTATTCTCGTGCATTCCATCAGCAGCGAGGCTCCTAGATCTCCAACAGATCAGCCACCCTGGTTTGGAGTTTATTCTCCGGAGGCGAATGGGGTCTGGTTCAAGGCAAGCTGCTCCTGCGTGAGTTGGCTTATGAGACTTTTATCAGACACCGTAGGCCAAGAGTGCATTTTCTGTATTGTGGCAGAATTCCACCCAAACTCCATTCACATTCTAATTTGCTGAAAATTTGCTTATCCGAGGTTGCTTCCACAAAAGCCAGCAAGTGACTTCTTCCCTCCAGCTGTTGCCACATCCCTGCCAGGGACGAGTCCTTGTGTCAGCACAGCACGTCGCATGTTGCACACTTCGAAGTCCCGTTGTGTCCCTGTGGCTCCTCCAAGTCCCACAGCAGCATGGGGCAGCTCGACTGAATGTAGAGAACATGAGCTCTGGGTTCCCCCCAGCCTGGGGCTGCACCGTGTCACCATCGGGCCACCTCGGCCGTCCACTAGTCCTGAGGCCCACCTTGAGTCCATTGTAACTTCTCTGAAATTACAAAGCGTCTTATCATCTGTGAGCCCTTAAAGTTACAATTGGCAGCTCTTTTTCTTTCTTTAGAGTTTCTAAAATGGTGCGTCCCACGACCTGTGGAATCTGAGATTCGACGAAGTGAGTGTCTGGCCTTTGCCAAGTCCCTCCCTTCTTTGCAAACCTGTTTCCCACACCCGTGACCTGGGGCCAGCAGAAGCCGGCAGGGTTGATGGTGAAGACCCCGCAAGACACCACAGGGAAGGTGCCAGGAGGCGTGAGGGCTGGGTGGCTGTTAGTGACCGAAGTCACGCAGTCCCAGCAGAGAGGGAGGCTTTCAGAGGACTCTCCCAGGCAAATGTCACCAGTGTCCACGGCCACGCAACCAGGAACAAGGGTGAGTTACCGAGAGTGTAGCCCAGGGGCCTGGGCTCGATGGCGGACTGGACCCGCTCCTGGACACTTAGTCACTGGTGAGCCCCTGGTGGGCTAGGCCAGCCCTCTTACAGGACGGAACTGCCAATGAGCCGTCCATCATTTTAACTTTGACCCAGGATGTGGTAAGGAAAACCCAAAGCAGATAGTGTTTGATGGTCATTCAAGGAGATGGTGCTTGAAACCTTTTCAAGATTGTGGCTTAGTTTTAACTGTATTGTATCAGGATGAATTTCACAGGCCACAGATTCATATGGGGGAGGGGAAAAAAGAAAAGCTGATGTCTCCCTTGATCCACGAGTCTGCTTTTGGCAGGACCTCCATTTGGGTTTATTCGGGGTTTTCCCCTTCTCTCCTTCAGAGGTTGACCCTGGTCAGGGTGGGGGGGACATCACGTGAGGGCCCCCAGGGGTACACATCTGGCTTTCCACAGTCACCTGTCCACGCCTCTGCTGTGCTGGGCCTCGCGCATCCAGTCCTCGGTGCCACCGTCACAGGCTGGTGAGGAGTCCTTGTTCCCATGGTTCTCAGGCTCTTGGCCCACACTTGTCATCTGCTCTCAATTCCCCAACACCCTGAGTGTGAGGCGCTCCACACTGGCTGGCTCTCAGGGTCATGGGCAGAAAACTCTGCTCTCCTCTCATGACACGTGGGGCATCGTGGGGGGGGCATCATGGGGGGCTTGCGATGCAGACTGGGCCTCAGGCAGCCCCTTCTGGTCTGCAGGTCCCTCACGATTGCTCAGCTTCTCGATGGAGTTTCCAGGCTCCCCAGCTTCTCTCAGGGAGTGGGGCACCTATCGCCTGTCTTCTGCTGGCCCCCCACTTCAGGCCGTGGGGGCAGGACCCATTCCCAGAGACCCAACGAACTCGTTCTTTCCTTCTAAGGCCTCTTCTTCTCCCCCAAGCCCCTCAGGGAACCTTTAATCTAATCTGGAGAGGTGGGAAAGAGTGGCTTAAGTAACCACACATCTCTTGAGTCCTGAATGCTCGGGATTTGGACATTCAAAAGGCAAGATTCTGAGATTCCCAAACTACTGTCTCTGCTATGAAATTCACAAGCTACGTGCTCGCCTGTTTCTCTTTCTCTGTATTTCTGCTGTGATGACTGGCCCGTGATGTCAGCGAGCAAAGATTGGGGAAAGGGTAGAAAACACCAAGAACACTAGAGGTGAGCGTTTCAGATAGTTTCAAAATGTCATCCTCCGTGGTTAACAGCGATTCATCAAGGTCCAAGTTGTTCATTGCATTAAGACTTTCAACATTTATAGGAAAGAGGACACTTGGCTGCATCCCACAAGCTGAAAGGTAGGAGGGGGGACCCGTAGCCTCACTCTGCCCCCAACCAAATGGATGAGCTTCCTTCCCATGTGAGGCTTGGTGAGAGACAGGCTCCAGGCTTCTGCTGCAGAAACCCAAACAGCCAGACACCTGTTCTCCCGGACCCTGACAGCTGCTTCCACGAGGAATAACACTAGAGCCATGGGTCAATTTCTAATGCCTCATGACCCTAGTAGAAGCAGCCTAATCTGATTTTGTGGCAGGGCCTGGCCATGCCCTCAGCAGCCCACCTTCTCTGGACTCCTGCCTGTTTTCTGAGCCTGGTTCTTCAGGCTTCCTGTGGGTTCGGTAGGCTCCCTGATCTCCCCCATCAATTCTCTTTCCCCTACGTTATCCAGATTGGTGTCAAGAATTCTGACTGATGATAACGAGTAACACAGTTCCCCTCTATGGACCTCATTGGCTCTCTCTACAAAATGAGGTGTTTAAACCAGATGAACTCTAAGGTCTCACAATCTATGTTATGCTTTAAATATTCCAGGGTGGAATCACACAGCTCACTTGGCTGGTTCACCCATCCACGCCCAAAACTCAACCCACCATTCTCTAGATGGCCCCTGTCCACATTTCAAGGAGTAGCGACCCTCTGCACATTTGGCCTCATACCTCATTCCAGCCAGCATGTGGGTGATCCACCCAAAAGGAGTTCTGTGATCATTCAATCAACCAGGCCCTTTTACTGCAGGACTTGTCAGGGCCCTTAACATGCCAATATACACTGGCGAGTCCCCGAGACAGAACTCTAGTATACATCAGTTATTTCCCAAATGAATTTTGCTTCAAACACATTTCGTTGCTGCTTATTTATTTCAAGAACTAGAACTACAATGGAACACACTTCGAAAAACAGTGCTGCAGAAAAATAGATCCCAAATGTCACAAGAGAAAAGACAACATCTTGTATGATTTCTGAAATTTTTTCTCCCATTCTCTCTTTCCTCTCACATACACACAAACCAGTACACATAGGAATTCCCTGGCCCAGGCTGATTGCATTTTCTTTCCTTTTTATTTTTCTTTTTATTTATTTATTTATTTAGTTAGTTAGTTAGTTAGTTATTTTACCACCACTTAGCTTCCTGCATGTACAGGTAGAGGCAACATTTGATGCCTTCAGCTGGAGTTCTTTGCCTGCAGCAGCAGTCGGCAGTGACTCAGGATTTGGGGTTTCCACAGTCCACGCAGCTCAGGTGTCCTCTGCGCCCCTCAAGATACAGCAAGTGCTAAAACGCGTGCGCTTTCCCAGCCCTGGGTGCTGAGCCGGCATGTGGGCTGTGGGCCGCCTGCCGCCTCCCTGAGTCCCTGTCGTGGGGGGGGACACACACCAGCAGTGTGAGCCCAGGCACCGCCCACCAGGGCCCTGCCCAACTCGGCGTGGGCCACCCACCACCCCACCTCCCAGGTGGCCCTGGCTTGGCCCCTCGGCAGAGTTGGGGGGGTCCCTGACACCCTCCCTGAGGCCCCAGACAGCCCCACACCTACCACACCCTTCTCCAACTCTGTAACTCAACTGTCACTGGGGAACATTTCAAAACCTCTTGAAACCATTTCTATTTTCCACCTCGTCCCCTCTCTGGTGAGAACAGCGGCCATAAGTTCGCTCCTTGTTGCATCAAGAAGGATTTCCTCCTTCAGGGTTCAGGGAGCGCCTCGGGTGGTTATTACAGGGCCCCGGGTGGGAGGCCTGCCTCCAACTGCCACCCCCGCCCCTCCAGGAGAGCCTGACGGTGGCGCCACGAATTCAGCAAGAACAGGAGCGATTGGCCCCTTTAGCCTCTTGGCCTTTCCAAACCGAAGAAGCAAATGTTTAATGTAGTATTGACTGGAGGCTTTTCTTCTTTGTTTGCTCTTGTTTACAAAACATGCTTGTTACCCCACCAAGTCAGAAAATGAGACATACAAAGAGATTAATAAAAATAACCCACAGTCCCGCCACCCAAAGATAATACTGTAAACATTTGGGGATATATCCTCTGGATATTTGGTCCTTCTTTTTTTCCTAACCCTATGATCACACCTGTATAAATGAGGACTCATTCTCCTTCTGGTGACTGGCAATCTGACTCCAATGGGGCTTAAAAATAAAAGAGAATGTACTGGTTCTCATTGCTAGGAGATCTGAAAGTCGGGCCAGCTTCAGGCAAAGCTGGATCAGGAGCTCCTTGCTGTCCCGAGGACAGAGCCTCTCTCCGGGACTCAGCGTCAAGCTCAGGTTCCAGGATGTCATTGAGGCGTCACAAGCCTTCAGACTCAAGTCTAGAGGGGAAGACTGAGCTTCCTTTCTAGGAGTTTCCACAGAAGTCCTGAACCTCATTCTGATTGTACCAACGTCCAGTCACATGCCCACCCATTAACCAATCACAGTGGCCAGGGAATGCGAAGTGCTGATTGGCTAAGGTCAAGGTCATGAGCTCCACTTCCAGAGACCTGCCCAGGCCACCTGGACTAAGGGATGTCTGGTGCGCAAGTGAAAACTCTGGAGCTGTTGTTGGAAGATGACCAGGGCAGGGCAGGGATTAAACAGTAAGAGTGCATTAAACATCAGACATGAGATGTCTAGGGCAAAATAGTGAATGGCTCACCAATTGGCCTTTAAACCTTCTCACTAAGTATGGCTTGGAATTTAGACAAAGGGAGAGTTCCCAGCAGTATCACCTGCCCCACCCAGGATGCCCTTCATCAAGCAGAAGCCCACTGGGAAAAGGTGAGAAGACTCTTCTCTCCTCTTCTCTCATCTGTCCTGTCTCAGTGGCCCAGGATTGGACCCACTAGAAAGAGGGTCAGCCATTCCTCTCCATCTCTGATGAGCTATCTTTGAGGCAGTCTTCTTACCCCTCCCCACCACAGTACCCCATGTCACTGTCTGCTTACGAACCAGGCCAGAAACAGCAAATTGCAGAAATGGGAAGCACGTTCTGGAAAGTGTCCTGCTCGTCAGACAGCTGGAGCCAGGGCCAGAGCCTGCTGGGGAAACACCTCCTTCCCCAACAGCCACTGAGAGTGCCAGAGGCCCCGGGCGGGGGGTTATGGAACCCCAGTGAATCACAGCGCAGACCAACCAGGAATGAGGGACTGAGATGGGCGCCTTCCCCCACTGGAGATTCCAGAAGCACATCTGTCCACCTTCCCAGTGAGCTCAGTAGAAGGGGAGGCATGACCTGCTTAAAAGAGATGCAGAAAATCTTAGGGAGAAGATACGGATTTTGCTTCAAGATGAAATCCCAGGCGGTATTAAAAGGAGGTGAGAAATGGGAAGTTTCACCAAGTAGCTAAAAACCTAATAGCTGAATTAAAACCCCTTTGGAAGGAGGTAATAAAAAACACGATTAATGACCCAGAAAAACAAATGAGCAAAGCAGAGAAAGAACGTGGCCAGCTCTCTTGGGTTGCAAAGGGGACAGAGAGGCGGCAGTCATGAGAAATAAGACGGCAGGGGAGGGGAGGACACGGAGGAGAGGGAGATACAAGCGTTAGAAGTGGTTCTGGGGCAGAGCCAGCAGACGGACCCATGCTCGGCAAGTCTAATCCGGAAGAAAGAGAGGGGAAGGCGGGGCTCTCACCGTTGGCACGGTGTCTGCAGTAAGCAAGGAGAGCTGGGAATCCCGTGAACGGTCCTGTTCTCGGTCTGGCGTCGCCTTCTACAGGCTCAGCTTTCAGCGTCGCCGTGGGTTTTGTCTTGATCCACGACCTCACGGAGCTGCGGTGAGCTGTCGGGATTGGGGGTGCTCGTGCTTGGTGCTAACAAGATGCCAGCAGCTGGGGCGAGGCCGGGCCACTGCGAGGACACTGGGCAGGTGGCAGGGCCAGACAGGAGGTGAGCAGGCAGCAAAGACAGCTGTGCTCCTCATTTTGCCAAGGGTGCGGATAGCACCATCAGACCATGAAGAGAAACAGCCCATGAAGAAAGGGTTTTGTGCAACAGAATAACACATTTAGGGCAACGCTGGACAATAAAGACACACCAGCCCAGAACCCCCTGGCAGTTCCAACAAGGCTGCAGTCGGCAAGTGACAGAATCACAGAGTTTGGGAGGAGGGCAGAGCGGCTGACACAGGAAGGGCCATCTGGCCTGTTGGCAGCAGCCCATCGCTCCCAGGCCGGCTTCGAAGTCACCCAGAGCTCAGCCCCCGGGCAGCCCCTCCAAGGAAGCTCGCAGAGTCAGGACTCGGCTCCACCTTCTCGAAACGCCCACCACGCACCTGCTGGAGAATGAGAAAGGGCACTGATTTGGGAATCAGAAATCTTTAGTTCTGACGTTGGTGTGCCCCGTGACTGTCCCTTCACATCTAGGGCCATGTTCTCTGCAGAGAAGACACCCTCAGGCCTGGTTCTGTCCCCCTCACAGGGCACTGGGACATTCTACTGAGACGTTCATTGGGAATATGCTCTGAGAAAAACAATGTGACCCAGTAATGCAGGTTCAGAGGATTCTAAGGACATTGAGAGGGAAAAGAGAGAAACAAAGGGAGAATATTCTAGAATGGGGTGGGGGGCAGTAATGCCCGAAAGCCGGCATTCCACTTACAAGAAAAGAATAAGCCTCTGCAGCTTCTTAAACAGAAGGAAGGATTCCAGAAGCGTATTGGAGTCCTGACTCTCACACGAGCTGCGGGGACCCCCTCCCCCGCCCCGCTCCATCTTTCTGTCTCTACTCTGTGTGAGATGTGTCATCAGCTTTGAAAGGACTGCGTAGGAAGCTCAGAAGGAAAATCCCCAAGTTACGTATATGTGAAGTGAAGGGGAAAAAGGACAATTTCCCAGTAGGCTGGAGAGGGTGGCCTGTTGACAGAGGTCAGAGTGAAAACGGGCTAGATCTCCTTCGGCCGTACATCTGCTAACCCAGTCTGTTCTCTGATTTATTTTTTTCAGTCCCGAGGAATATTTTCTATAGGCCAGAAGCAGCCCTTCAAAGTACCATGACTAGAACCAGACATCACAGAGAAGGAGCCCGGAGCTGGTGGCGGGAGATTTGGTATCAAATGCCACTCGCTGAGCTGGCCCCTGGCCTCAGTTTCCCCTTCTGCCGAGTAAGAGGGTGGATAAGAAGATTCTCATCTCCCCATCACCATTCTTTAACAAACAGAGCTTTAGCGGAACAAATCTGGGGGAAAATCTCTTTTGGGAAAAAAAGTGTTTTGCTCATTTTCTTTTTAAGTATGCTGCACACATAGTTAGATTTTCTACGTGCACCCGTGTGGTCACATGCACGGACGCTCATCCTCGCTTTGCCCTTTCCTTTTGGTTGGCTCCTCTCCTGCCCCAGAAAGACCGTTAAGCACCTTTGTAGCTCTGGTGGTCCACGCTTCTGAGGCCCAGGGAAAGGTGAAAGGAAGGCAAAGAGCACCAAGGGCCGGTTATGCCTGGTGCTAAGACAGGGAGCCAGGCTCCACAGAGCTGGTCCCTTCTCCCTCCAGGAGCGTAAGGCGATTGCCATTCCTTTACCTCTCCAGGCTTCTTCCCCTGCATTTGCCAGGTCTGGAAGCCAGGCCGTACCTAAGTTTGGTCTCCAAATTCCCAATCTTTCATGGAACCTAGGCATCAGAAAAACCACCAGAATCATTTGGTCCAGCCTCTCTATCAAGGCAGCTGATTGTCCATTCTCCCTATAAAACTCTCCATGGAAAGCTGTCCTACCCATCTTCCTGCAGGGAGTGGAGGCCGCTGCACTTCCGGGTTTTTCAGGCCAATCGGCTCATTGCCTTCCATTTTAGAAACCTCTGGAAGCCAGGAGGCCCATATCCTGGCTCAACCCTTTGCCATCAGTTCAGCCAAGAAGTACTCCTTCCAGGCAAGAGAAAGCAAAAGCAAACACAGAAAGGTCAGTCTAAATGAGCAAGCAATTCACGAAAGACACAGAAGCAGCTAAGACACACTCCGAAATCTTTTCAATCTCAGTAAAAATAAAATAAGTAAAAATAATAAAATAATAATCAATAAATAAAAATGCAAAATCGAACAACAGTGATATGCCTTTGGCAGAGATGAAAAAGGAGGAAGTACTATTCTGTGGGGAAAGGCTGTAGGGAGGTGGGCCTCTGTCTACACCAACACACCGTCTGTGCGGGACCGGCACGGAACACCACCTCTCTGGAGAGCCATGTGGTGGCAAGCTGCACGACTCCTCCCAGTTCTGGCCTCTGAACTCGGCCATTCCACGTCTGGGAGTCCATCTCAATGCAACGATGAAGATGGGACACAAATATTTGAACTCAGGAATACTCAACAGACATTAGAAAGAACACCCTTGCCCAACAAAAGGGGATTGGCTCCATTCAATGTGGTACATCTATACAATAGAATTCTTTCAGAATTAATGTCATAAAAATGGACACATTACCATAAAAAAAAATGTTCTCGATCTATTGCTAGGTGGAAAAACAGCTCAGTATATGCAACAGTCCATACAATAGGACGACATTTCATTTCTGTTAAAAGGCATGTCATGTCGCATGATGGATCCGAGATACACGGACTTTTGGAGGACTTTTAAGTATTTCAGCTACATTTTCTGATTTCCCATATAAACAGGTATTACTTACACATCACAAAAAGGAAACACAGCCCTTTTGCTTCGTCCCAAGCAGAGAGGTGATCTGGAGAACGGGTCAAGCCTTAGATCTTCCCCACAAAACCCTCCGCTGCCAGCGGAGGGAGGGAGAGGCAGTGGGGGAGAAGGGGTGCGTGTCTAGGCATTCAACAACACCTTTCTCTTTTCCCTCTGTCAAAAAATGTGCCCCCAGGGGCGCCTGGGTGGCACAGCGGTTAAGCGTCTGCCTTCGGCTCAGGGCGTGATCCCGGCGTTATGGGATCGAGCCCCACATCNCCTTCACGTCCCAGGAACGGGGCTGACTGGATCTGAACTTGGCAATGGTACTTCCCAGCAGTGTGGCCCTGAGCTGTCAGCAAATGCCTTTTTATGCCTCCGTTCCTCATTATTATGAGGATTAAGAGTAACAGAAAGAGAAGGAGAAGAAGAAGAAAAAAAGAAAAAGAAGGAAGGAAGGGAAGAAGGAAAGGAGGGAGGGAGGAAAGAACAAGAGGTGAAAAACTTTTACATGTAATGTGGTATCTTGGATTTTATCCTGAAACAGGGGGGGAAAAAATCCCAACATTGCTGGAAAAACTGGAGAAATCCAAATAAAGTCTGTAGTTTAGCTGATAATAATACACTAGGTGTTAATTTCTTGGTTGTGCTAAATGTATCTTGGTTATAGATGATGAGAAATTGAATAAGGGGCTAGGAAACTCTGTACTCTCTTCGCAAATTTCCATAAATCTAAACTCACTCCAAGATTAAAAAAAAAAAAAGTACTAAAAAAAGCAAAGTGCATAGAATGAGGCCTGACACAAAGTAAACGTGCAATGAATAGTGACTATCATTTCACTATTCCGTTCTATTTTTCACCGAGAGCTTCCAGGGATTGATTATTTCGGAGGGGGCATCCAGCAATTTTTCACATCTCCCAGAACTTTCTCTGGTGCTGGGCACCTGGAAGCTCTCCATGGCAACTCACAGCAACTCACCGTTTGGCCTTTTCATCCACTCCTACCCCTTGCCTCTGCTTTTCATTACCAAGACCTTGACTTGATGTTATTTTATTTCCAGATTTATTGTATCTAAGCTATATATCGTAAGTCGGTTTAAAATTCTTTGGAAGTAGTCAGGATATCAGTTAAGTAAGAAAAACATTCCTACGTGAATTACTCGATTTTTCACCGCACTGCACCCACAAGCACGCAAGAGCTCTGTCTGTGTGTCCCAGCTCTGCTCCTATGGACCGTGGGACAACGGGCAAGCCCCACATGGGTAAACTGGGGGCTGCAAGCAGCCTCTCCTTCCCGGGGAGCCCTGAGGATCTGTTAAGTGGATGCTTGTGAAAGCCCTCAGCAGAACTCCATCTCCCTGACCGCTGTCTCCCTGTGCAGCCAAGACTGGGAGACAGTGTTCACCGATGGGAAAATCCAGGCCTGGGACCAGAACCTGCCCAGCAGGACTCACGTCTCCTGACCAACCACTTCTCACAGTTACATGTGGACCCACAGCACCATGGAGGACGGGCTGGTCCAGTTGCTGGCAGGGCTTCCGCCATTCCCGCAGGAAGTGGGCCTGAGGTCAGCCACCAGGGCCTCCCACCCCCCTCCAGGTCTCCTGCCCAGGCCTGGCCAGCCCCCCTGCACCGCCACATGGCTACCCAGACCCTTGGAGAAAGTGTCTCCTCTCACCTCAGATTCCCTAGCAGATGGATGCAGCCATCAGTATAATCTTGGGTGGGATATGATGTGGTATGAATGGTTCTCTCTCTGGTTTCAGGGGTTGAGCGAGCAAAGCGGCAAAGCACTTGCAAGACACCCCTCAGGCAATTACCACCTCGAAAACCCAGGTGCTTAGGCCCCTGTCAGAGGAGAGAGGGAGGCCCAGACACATCCCTCACTCATGCCTGGCCTAGGCTCACGCTTAGTCCCCCACTTGGGGGTGAAAGGGGGAGAAAGAGGGGTGCTTAGGGAGGAGGGAACTAAAGGTGAGGCCTTCATCCATTCAAGCTGGTGAGCTCTCTGCTTCCCAAACCCAGGTGAACGAGAACAGGTAAGGGAGGGGGCGACCTTGCCAGGTTCATTCCTTAGCTCGGCAGATCCCACCTGCTCAACTCTTCACCCCTCATTTCTCTTCAGATCAGTCCTCTAGCATTTCAAATTCAGGTTCAGGGGCTGACATGGGAGAACTAGGCCTTCAAGAAGCAGCAAGTGGGGTGGGGTAAGGGGAAACTAGAACACAAACCTTACGTGGATATTCCAGAGGTGTGGGGCAAACAGAAGGATGAATATTTATTGAGCACTTACTATGTGCCAAGAACCACATTATCTCATTTAATTCACATAAAGATCCTGTGAGGTCCCATGTTTATGCGTGGGGAAAATGAGATGCACAGAGGTTATGTAACTGATCTGAGGTCACGTCGCTGGAGAGTGGTGCTTGCAGGGTCTTGAACCCGGTCGGGCTGGCTCCAGCGCTCACCCGTGCCCTTGCTCATGGTGTTTAGAAGCAGCTCACAGGAGTTCAAAGTGGTCCTGTTGGGGCTGCCTGCGGCAGGAATTCCAGATGGATCGAAAGCAGCTGCCCCAGTCAGCTGTGAGTTCATTTCACTAGGGAGGGGGGAGGCTGAGAGGTAGGGGACAGGAGCCACCTCTGGTCCCTTTGAGGCTGGAGCACTTAGGCCTGTGGGTCCTCAGTCCCAGGCATCGGGACGGAGACAAGCTGGAGAGGGAACCGTCGAGGCCAGGTCCAGGAGTCAAGAAAGAATAGGTCAGGTGAGGATTAGGGGCTGCCTGGTGCGGGTGGTCACCGAGCACCAAGCCAGCCGTCATGGCAACAGCACCGAGCACCCACCCCGGGACGGACCCATCACTGACGTCATTCCTGCCTCGGCCAGGAAGCATCTGACGCCTTCCTTGACGGGCCGGGAGCCAGCCTCGGGCTGGGGCCCGCCCACAGCTGCCTGGTCCAAGAAAGTGAGCCACTGCAAAACGTTGTCGAAGACAAGCAGCCACATGCATTAGGCACCTACTGTGTGCCAGGCCCTGCACTAGACATTCTGCATCTGGCAGCGCTTTCCATTTTTCTCTTCCCAACTTCTCCGTGAGGTCTAGAGAACTCTCTCTATCTTATAGAGGCCGCGAGAGCCAGAGGGGGTCAGTGGCTTGCCTGGAGCCCCACAGCTTCTACGCGGCAAACCGGATTCAGACTGCTGAGCCCCAGCCCTCACCCTCTCACCGTCAGCCTCTTTGGGCTGGAGGTGGCACACCCTCCCTGGGACACCACTTTGGTCACACTCCTGCTCACGTGCAGAAGTCAGCCTGCTCAGCTCAGGGACCGCGTCGACAACAATGGGCCTACAGGCCCCACGCTCTCACCACCCTGGCGTGAGGGAGGCCGGACGGGCACGTTCCCCTGTCTCACAGGTAAAGAACCTTAAGCTCAGGGAAATCAAAGAGTCAGCCGCCAACACCCACCTGACCCAGGCCACAGCAGGACAGACCCAGGCCTCTATCTCCAGTGTCCTTCCATGAAAGTTGACAACAGTCATCTCTTCTCCAAGAGTTTGGCTTCTGTTCTCTGGCCTTTTTCTCTCTAGAAGACAGAGAGAACAGGTCAATGTGTTGTTCGTTTCAATTGTTTATTGGACAAATGGAGAAACCGAGGCCCAGATAATTAAGTGATAGCCGGTTCAGGAAGAGCCAGCGTGCTTTCTCTCTCTCTGTCAAATAAATAAATAAAATCTTAAAAAAAAAAAAAAAAGAAAAAGAAAGAGCCAGCATGAACACAGAAGCCTCACAACCCCAGAGCGGCCTCCTCCTGCTAACTGCCATGACCCAGCACTCTGCCCTCTCCGCAGGGCTCTGTCTAGAAGTCTCTGTTGGCGCGGAGTAGCAGGAATTTGGCTGTGTGTCCACTCTACTCAATGCTTGGTTTGTACACCCTCAGCTTTATCCCAGAGCCTCAGGCTTCTGGAAAGGGTGGGGTTGGGGGAATTCCAGGACCCTGACCTGGAAGGAATTCCAGGAGGCTGGGCTGTCTCTTCCACTCCACCAGCCACTGGAGAAGCTCCACGTGAGCCCAAGACTCGCCCGGATCCCACCGCGAGGATCCCCCCAGCCACCCCTCCATCCCTTCACCTCCCTGTCCCCCTCGCCCCCACGAAGCCTGCGCGGGCGGGGCAGCCGGATTCCTCAACGTGGAAGTCATAGCCCATTTCTCCCTGCTAAATGGCATTTTCATAGGGTCACGGAATGTGAGAACTTGAAAGGATCTTATTGACGGTTAGGACCAACTCCCTCTTTTAATAGATGAGGAAGATGAAGGTGGGGAGAGCGGGGCGGCTCACCCCCAGGGGCGGCCAGCGAGTCAGCACAGGGTCTGGGCTAGAAGCCGGGCCCTCTCTCCTGGGCCCTGCTGCTCTGCCCGAGCTCCCTTCCCACTCCCCACTGCGAAGCCCTAGGGCCCTCATGGCAAGGAACCGCAGGAAGCCTGTGGTCAGGTCAGGGCAAGAGCTGGGGACAAATCTGAATGCCGGGGCGGGGGGAGGGAAGGGCAGAAGGTCACGTCAGAGGAAGAGCCGGGCCAGGATCCGAAGGGTGATTGCCACACAGATTATCCTTGTCCTACAGGCCCAGGATTTCTGGACGTTCTGACTTTTTAAAAGAACATCTATAAAATACAATTTTTAACTTATTTTTTTAAATTTTTATTTATTTATTTTTAAAGGTTTTATTTATTTATTTATTTGACAGAGAGAGGGACAGCCAGTGAGAGAGGGAACACAAGCAGAAGGAGTGGGAGAGGAAGAAGCAGGCTCCCAGCAGAGCAGGGAGCCCGATGCGGGGCTCGATCCCAGGACCCTGGGATCACGCCCTGAGCCGAAGGCAGACGCTTAACGACTCAGACAGCCAGGCGCCCCAAAATACAATTTTTTAATGTAAAATATTCCAACTTGTAAATATAGAAACAATTCAAGTTTAAAAATAAAACCCCCCAGACTACCTTGTGAGTGGCTGTAGAAACCAACTCCGTCCCCTTTCCATGGACGAGGAATCCGAGACCCAGAGTAGTGGCCCGTCAGCAACCACACAGAGACCACCGTCCACGCTGCTGGGCCATTTGTGGGGAGTCCCCCATCCGGGCCACCCGTCCTGCCACACCAATCACAAGGGAGCGTTTTCTGAGAACACACTGCACCTACCTGGACCCCGGCCCCGATTCCTCGGGCTTTCTGTGAGTGGCCCTGAAGGCCCTAACCCTTGGCCTTCTGTTAGGTTCCCCCCCATGGTCCACATTCCTCAAATCTCTTTGAGTGTTTTTCCCTTGACATGTCCCTTTAAGAGTCCAAAGTGGGCCAGAACGTTCTGAGACCCTGCCGGAGGCTGGGAAAGGCTGCAGACTCCCTTCCCTCTGCCAAGCCCTTCCCACATACCATTCCCCTTGCCTCTGGACATTCTGCGCTTCGCCGTCCAGCTCAAAACAGCACAGCTGATGCTCCAGAAAAATCTCATAAAGCCGAATTAGGAGTATGTCAGCAAAAGGGGAAAATGAGATCATGGCCGCCCTGCCACCTTCCCTGGCTGGCTGGGCCCTCCAGCAGGCCGTCTGCCGCCACGCCCTCCCTGACCCCTCCTGCATGTCCAGTCCTGCGCCCGAGACAGTGGCCCGGGGCAGTGAGGTGAGGAGGTGACATTCAGGCTGGTAAAAACCACGGGAGAAAGTCAAGTGCTGAGATGAGCACTGAAGAGAGTAAGGTTTGCTGAGCTGCAAGATGGGGTGGCCAAAGTAAACACGAGAAAATGGGTCCGGAGCTTTTGCGAAGAAGAGATAGAATGAGTTTGGACAGAGGGCAGGGGAGAGGACATTCAGGTGGGGCACGTTGGGGCACAGCGCTCGCTCAGGGGCCCCAGCCACCCCAGCTCGTGGGCGAGGCCCCTGACCGATCCGCTCTGCGTCCTCATCCACAGAAGGGGCCTGGGGCCAGATGGGCCCCATGTTTTCTGGCTCCTCGGACAGGAAATCTGTGCTCTTTTCTCCCAGCACCCAGCTTATGCCAAACATATGCACCTCTCGAATGAATGAGTGAGTGATAGCAGACAAACACCAACCCAAGGAGAAAATGATGGGAACTGATACCCAATTAAGATAATTCCGTATTTTAAGTTTTTCAAGCATTTCCCCAGCAGCATTTGCGTTGTCCCCAAACAGCCCTGGAGGCAGAGAATACAGGGTTCATTAAGCCCGTCTGCCGACTAAGGAAAGGTGTGCACACTGGTACCCGAAAAGGTGTTCTGTGATGTGAGATTTAAACAAAACGATTAATAGAAAAGTAAGCTTTCATTCGACCCGAGGATTCTCCGAGTTGCATAGTGACCCACCGGATTTCTTGAAGTGGCAAAGCCCTGCTGGTCCCTCGCCTCCAGCCTGATTTAAAATAGGGGACAATTGGAAAACCTTTTATTGATCAGAAACAGGCCTATTTATAACGCAAAGCTCAGGTGTGGTGTTCGGTGAACTCACTCCCGTGCTCACCAACGTCCCGTTACGCTCTCTGGGGCCTCAGGATGAGACACCTGATGAGCCCTGCCTGGTAGGCAAGGCGCTGTGCCTCCAGCCTCTCCAACAAGGGTTCTCCCCCAGCCGCCTCGTGTGAGCACCCACAGACTCAGGACGCCTCCCCACCCTCCCAGGCCAAGTTTGTGCCCGTCTCCTGCTGCCCGGGACTGGCTCTCCCCATGGCAAAGAAAGCGGGTTCCCCTCAAGGATGCGTTCTCCCCATGGCCTTTAGTAATAGAACTAAAGGTTCTACTCCCCAGGCCCCCTTTGCTGGAGGTGCTGTGGCCTTGAGCCCATGTTCTACCAGCAGTGAGAGATGAGGGGCTGCAGTGTATGCAAGGTCTGGATCGTGCCCGGCCTTAATGGGCGTGGCATTTCCTTAACCTCCACTTAAGCTGGCAGGTGCCAGAGCATCTTGGACCATCTGATAAAAGTTACTGATGGATAATAGTAGGGCAACAAAATGGATGGATCCTGGGTCTCCAAAACCATGAAACTTGCATATTAGCCCTGAACTCCTTAAGCCATTACTACTGTTCCATGAGGGGGGAATGAATTTCCCTTGGGTTTCAGCCATCATTATTTTGGCCTTAATTACGGCAGCTGAACCCCTGCCCTCTGCATGGCTACTTCCAGCCATTCTGCAAAACTCACCCAAAGGCCACCACCCCAGGAAGTATGCCCTGATTATGCCAATGGTCTCTGGACCCACATTCTACAGCGCCCACCCCAGAAGGTATTATCAAGACCCAATTTTGATGCACCCAGTTCTATTTTTTTTAATGTCCTTCACTCCAGTGTAGAGCAAGGCAACATCAGGAAGGCAGGGAAAGACAATTTATATGACCTTTCCTTGTCATGGTTGGTTTGGTGTCTCCTCCGTGGGCATCGTGCCTTCCAGACAGACAGTATGCCTCTGCAGGGCAGGGCCAGGTCACAGACCTCTGTCGCCACCATTCGTGGCATAGAACACATAACTGAGACTCGGGGGCTCAACTTGCACATTACCAGAAGGAACGGATGGGGAAGGAGGGCTGGCCAGGGCTGGTGGGGTGTGGCAGGGGACCGTCCCGGCGCCGCGCCTTTAAATACAACCTGATGTCAGAGAACTCTGTGACATGTAACCCAAGAAAAGGCGTGCTATAATCGGATTCTTCCGATGTGGAAAAATAAGGCAGGCTGACTCCTGCTGCCATGGAGAGGCGACAACTGTTTGACCTCGGGTGTGAGGAAGACTGACTGATTCTGTTCTGTCACAGGGAGAAACGCACACCTGTTCCAGCTGGAACCCAGTCAGCCCTGGCCAGTCACCCTCAGAGAGACCAGCTGGAGTTCTGGAAAAAAATGGATCATGCTAGCTCTTACACAATGAAGCTATCGAGCAGCTGCCCAAAATGGAAAAAACTGCCTCATTGAGGTAATGAGCTCCCAGACACTGGAGGCAATCAAGCCAGACAACCACTGGTGGGGATACTTTAAGGGGATTCCAGCTTTAGGTTGGGGGAGGAGAGGACTCTGGGAGGCTTGAGTTTTTCTGATGCTGTGATTTTTCAGGCTGCAGTATAAGTCCCCTCTCCATTGGTTCCATCTCGACATTTCTCCCTAGGAGCTTACCATGGTGCCCCAGATTCTACCATTAGAACTTCAGTCGTTGGAAGTCTGGCATCACGATCTCCTGGGGATGTCAGTTCAATAAAGGGTTGCCACATAATGTTGTAGGTATTGACTCTTCTTTGTCAATTTGTTCAGCAGACCCTTCTCCCAGATGGCTGGGGGTAGGGGTTCCTGGGGCACTGGTCACCACAGTAAAGGGCTCTGACCGTCCAGAAGGCCGAGTGTGCTGGGGGGGAGGGGTCAGGAGAGCTAAGGGTACACGAGACTCTGAGAAAGTAGGTAAAGGTGCATGAAGGCACCATCCACACTGCGTTTGGCCAATCCACAGCTCAGCCCAGGGCCACCCTGCCTGGTCCCAAAGCCCAGCATCTGCATAGCACCTTCCCCTTCCCAAAGGGAGCACTGGACTAGGAGTCTGGAGACCTGGCCACTGGTCCTGGCTGGGCCACTCCCTGGCAGGGTGCCTTGATTATGTTGCCACACTGCCCTGCAGAGCTCAACTCCCTCCTCCATCAAACAAGAGGAGGCATGCGCTGTCTCCAGGGGGCCCTCCGCAGGACGGGGTGTGGGGTCAGGACCAAGGGTGCTCCCAACCTTTATGAGACTCAACCCTGCCTTTCCCGTTTTACTTGCAGCCTGGAGCAAATTACCTACACTTCCTGAGCCTCAGTCTCCATCTCTGTGAAATGGGAACAGTAAAACTTGCTTTGCAGAATTATTAAGATAATAAAATATAAGATGCCTTGCTTGCAAAGTGACAGGGTGGGAGCTAACAATGGAAATTATTACTCACGTCATTATTAGTTAACGCCCCAGTGAGATATAGTAGGCTTGTCCATAAAGGGCGGGTGGGTCTGGCATTCAGACCCAGTTACCAGACTTGGTCGTCTCCCCCCAAAAGCCAGTAGACCTGCACTCCTGCTGGCTCGGATACCAGCCCTCTTTCTTCTCTCTGGCAGCCCTTTTCAGAAGCAGCCTCGGTTACAATGGGGTCTGTGTCCCAGGGCTGCAGGCGTGGGAGGCCTGGGGCCCTCTCCCAACATCCTGCTGCCTCACTGGGCATATTCCCAAGTAGCCTCTACTGCTTGGGATCTCTGCCCCCTCAGGACTCAGGGGGGCCAGGCTGGGACCAGCCACAGAAGTTGCCACCCCCACCCACGCCCTTCCTCCTCTGCCCCTCTGCCCAGAGGGGGTCAGGCAACTGCAGGCTTGAAAGCCAGCTCAGCCACTCACTGCTGTGTGCCACAGGCTGGTGACTTCAGGTCTCTGAGCATCGGTTTCTTTGTCTGTCAAGTGGGCATCATTAAGTAAATAGGTAGGTCAGCGCCTGGCACACCACGGGTCCTCAGTGGGGGAAGAAAGGTGACCGGCTCCCACTCACGGAGGACTTGTGACGTGCCGGACACAGACTTACCTATTTATCCACCTCGCTCTTCCTCTGTTATGACCATCCCCCCCCCCCTTAGCTACACCAGCATGCATTTTCTAGAAACAAGGACATTTTCTCATGCAACAACAAACTCAGGGAACTTAACAAGGATGTAAGGCCACTCTCTAGAATGCAGTCTATGTTCAAGTTTTTCCAGTGGTCCCCATCATGTCCTGTAGAGCAATGTTTTGCTGGTCCAAAATCCAATCCAGGATCAGGCCTTGCTGCGACTGCCGGGTCTCCTTCGTCTGGAAGAGCACCTGCGCTTTTACAAGTCTTTCGTGACCTTGACATTTGTGAGGGGTGCAGGCCAGTTAATTTGTAGAATGTCCCTCACGTTGGCCTTATCTGATGATGTCTCCTCATAATTAGACCCAGGTCCTGCACTTTGGGCAGAAATATCGCAGAAGAGATGCCAAGTCCTTCCCAGGGTGACTTATCAGGACACGACATTGATCCCCGCCCCCGCCACGGGGACATTTGTGCTCACCGACTTTGGGTGAGGGTGACACTTTCTCCACAACGCAGGTGCCATTTTTCCTATTCTTTGGGGAACGTGATCTCATTTTGAGCCCAGGTTCTGGAATCAAACAGAGCTGGGTTGTACCTGGGTGTCCACATTTACTAGCTACGTGGCCTCGGTCAAATTAATTTCTCTGAACGTGTGAAACAAAGGTTGTACCGCTACCTGTCAGGGCCGTTTGCAGGAGCAGAGGAGACCACGTATGTAAAGCGTTGGGAACAGTTGGAGGCGGTGCCTGGCGGACATCCGTGATACTCCCTGGGCGTCTGCCCAAGGCTTAGGAGGCGACTGATGGAAGGAGCTCCCTGCAAACAGCAGCAGAAGAACCTGGCGCTGTCCTGCTGCCCCGAGCTCAGAGGGGACAGGAACAGGTTTCTGCTGAAGGCGGATAGCCCGGGGAACAGAAATGGACCAGTAAGGTGTGACTCCAGGTTGTGAACCAAGTGTGGACTTTGGGGTCCAGCCAGTCTGGCTTTGTGTCCCATAATCTGTGTGAATTAGCTGTTTGTCCTTGGGCAAGTCCAAAAACCTCTCTGAGTTTCCGTTTCTCCCTCTGTGAAATGAGGATAATACCACATCTCTTATAATGTTGTAAGGATGGTTAGATTAATTATGTAAGGAGCACGGCCCAGTTTCCTCCATATGGTAAGTGCTCAGAAACAAAGTACTAGCACTGACCATCCAGGGTCCCAGTTCTAATGGGACTTCTTTAGAGAAATGCCTTCCCTGACCACCTTCCCCTGAGGAGAGAATCAGGCTTTCCCAAAATGTTCTTGGCATCATATTTATTCTCTCACACTTAGCGGGACCATAAACTGGTATGACCTTCCTGCAGGACCTTTTGCAAAACAGGGATTTTGTTGGTCAGCGTTTGTAGCTGTCAACAACAACAGAAGCCACTCGGCTAGCTTACGCAGAAAGGGATTCATTAATGAGAAGAGATAGCTCCCAGAATCATCTGGAAGGGGAAGTAACACATCCTCGCCCGGGCTTCCAGGGATGTGTCCCAAAAGCACAAAGCGGAACTGGCTGCCATTGGAACTCCTGATTCTGCCTTGACCAGAAAGGAATGGCCACCATAGCTTAGGGTTCCAGAACCATGCCCCTTGTGCCCTGATCTGTGCTGGCAGACATGCTCCGTGCCACCTCCCTGCCCCCGAGGCAACTCAGCGTTGAATCACGCTCAGACAAGTTCATCTCATTAGCAGAGCAAAATCACATCTAGAACGCATACTGTAAAGGAATCTTGGTTTTTAGCTGTCCAATATCTAGACATACTAGAAGGAGGTGAAATATGTTTTGAACTAGGCAATCCACCAAATCAAGAACCATAAAAATGTTCAACTCTTTGACCCAGCAATTGCTCTTCTAGGAATCCATCTGAAGGAAATAGAGATATGAGCAGTATTTTGTATAAAGCGGAAGGAAGGAAGGAAGGAAGGAAGGGAGGAAGGAAGGAGGGAAGGGAGGGGAGGGAGGGAGGGAGGAAGAGGGTGGGAGGGAGGCAGAGGGGAAAAATCCATAAACGGGGTTGGTTAGATAAATTTTGAAACATTCATATGAAAGAAATTTTTGGCCAATAAATATGAGGTTTTTGAATAATTTTAGAATTTGCAATAACAAAGTATTAAGGAGAAAAGACAAAATCCCAAACCATCTATACAGTATGATCCCAGTTTTATAAGAAGGGCACACACACATGCACATTATTGAAGGAAGTACCCGGAGATGGATTGGAATCCCATGGGATGTTCTATTTCCTTGCTTACACTTTTCTAGATCAGCTATATACTCTACCAAGAACGTGTATCACTTCTAATGACTAGTAGAGATTGAAAGATGATACAAACAAAAGGAGGTAGTCCTGACATGCGCACACCCACCCTTGCCTCGTGCAGGGGAGTCTGCCCAGGCCGGGACTAGAGCTGGGTTGGAGGGGGGAGCCAGAAAGAAGTGATCACAGTGGAAGACAGGACAAGGACCAAGTCTGGAGGGTGGGCAGAGGCCATCTCTGATTTATCTGGCATGTAAGTGGATGTCTATAAATATTTGTTCTGTACCATATGAAGAAATTGTCAAAGGGCTTGAAAGCAGCCAGTTCACAGGAAAAGGAATACAGACGACTTTGAAACAGATGAAAAGATATGCAGCCTTAATCATAATCAAAGAAATGCAAAATAAAACACGAGCTATTTTCACTCACCAGATTGGCAAAGATCACAACATTTGCTGAGACACGGGGTGACTAGACTCTGGGTAGTGGGCTGTGCCCTGCCCTGACGGGGATGTGTAGCGGCAGTCAGAGCGGAAAATGTGTGTGCCCTTTGATACGGCCACTCTGCTTCTAGGAATTTGTTCTCAGCACTGTGCATTGCTCGTATGCAAAAGAGGGGCGTACCAGGGTGTTTACAGCAGCGGTGCTTATCTTAGCAAAGATTGGAAGCCTCTTCCGTAAGCGTCTGATTAACCCATGGGGCACTCATGCGTCGGAATATTTGCTAAAAAGGAGTGGTCTCAAAAAAAAAAATGAAAGAATTTCAAAGATACGTTTATAAGCACTCAAGTCAAGGTGAAGAGTAAAGTATATACGATCCATTTTTATAAGGAAAAGAACATGCGCATATATCATTTAATATTATAGTATGTTTCTGGTGTCCCTGCAGGGAGAGATTGGGGTGATGAGGGTTTGAACTAGAGGAAGTATTCGTTGCTTATACTTTTGTATGTTTGGTAGTTATTTATCATGTTCATGTTTCATGTTCATACCCATTTCAACATGTCACTTAAAAATAAATAAATATTCTTTGAAGTTATCATTGGACCAGGAAGCCAGAGAGAGGCATTTCGGTGTGATGAGATGAGCCATAGGGAGCTACGAATGGCTCTGGAGTAGGGCAGTGCAACATTCAAGTGGTACTGGGCAGGGAGTACCCAGAAGAATAGAAGGGAACGGAGCTGGGAAGCTGGGAAGCTGGGCCAGCCTGAGGCCTACAAGTCACCAGACAGGTGGGATGCATCCAGGGGACCTGGGGTGGGGAGGGGTGGGCAGAGAAAGGTTATTCCATACGGAGCCTCTTTCAACTCCTGTCCAGATGGAGCCTGCTCTCAGCCCACCCACCGCCTCTATACTCCTCTACCTGGCTTTCACATCTCAGCCCCCACCGCCACCTCCCCCTCACACATGCACTATGCTCCCCTCTTCCCGGTAGCCCCCCAGAGAGAGCCCTGTGAGATAGATTACAAATGGACCTCCTCCCCATCCTAGCTCCCAGTGAGGTTTTGATGAGCGTTGTGTCCCAGGAAGATGGTGACGGGGGGACGGGAGGGTGGTGGGAGAGTGGGGCTGGAGGGAAAGGAAGAAACCTGTCCCACCTCACTACACTTTAATATTAAATCGTTTTAAATTATTTGCCATGGAGTAAAACAGATGTTCCTGGAGATGCCCTAAACAGATCTATTTGTCCCATCGTCCAGGGTTTCTCACCCTCGGCACTATTGACATTTCGGGCTAGATAATTCTTTGTTGTGGGGATTGTGATGTGCATTGTAGGGTACTAACCAGCATCCCTGGCTTCTCCAAGCCAGATGCCAGTAGCACTTCCCCCCTCCAGTTGTGACAAACAAAAATGCCTCCAGACTTTGCCGAATGTCTCCTGGAGGGCAAAATGGCCCTAGTGAGAGCCACTGCTGTGGCTTCATGTGTTCTCTAGTACAGGACCATGCGCCATGGGTGGGGGGAGGGCAAGGGTGCCCCTCTGCTGGTCTTCACCCAAAGTCATAACGGGGAGTTTCTGGCATCGTGGGGAAGGCAGGCAGCTGCTGGCTTGGTGCTTTATAAATCATAGCACAGAGACAACCTCTACTTTTCCTCTGGTCCCCCTGAGACCACTAACCTGGAACCCCAGCCTGAACCATTTGCAAAATTCTGAGACTCTCAACCTCCATATAACTAGATTCTTTTTGGTTCTTGGGTTTTTCACTCAGAACTACCAACAGCTCTGCTTCTTAGAGTCTTTTATTGTTAGGTCTACAAGGGCAATAAAAAGCCTCAAAGGGTTTCCGGGACATCAAATAGCTCCTTTTAAATTAAAAAGAAAGAAAGGGGAAGGGGAGACCTCCAACCTTTGTATTTTGTTACACACTGAATTAGACACATGTGGAATATGTTTTCTTCTGGCTGGGCACTATTTTAAGACATAAGGAGGTTGTCCTTAAAATATTTCCCGGCCTTTTATGGCTGCCTAGTGTTTCAGGGGAATTGGTCTGTGTGTTGCCAACTGTATGGGATATAGCCCAGGATTCTGGGGGAGTCAGTTGACCCACGAGGAGAAGGCCCAAGCAACATGGCCCAGGACATCCCTGAGTATGGGCTTTGTACTGTAGGCTGGAGTGGTCAGGGAGAGCTTTGAAAGAAAGCAAAGCCTAGATATTTTTCTAGTTCTCCGCATTATCTGAGCATGAGATGCACTTTCAGTCCCCTGGCTCTTTGCTAAAGTTGTCCTCTCTGTCTAGAAAGCCATGTCTCCTTTGTGTACTTACTATCCTCCTTACTCATCCAGGAATACATCAAAGTCTCCCCTTTCTCTTTCCCAATGAAATAATTAGACAAGTGAGCAAAAATATGTATAAATCTATGTATGTATGCGTGGTGAAAAAATATATATATTTCATTGCAATGTGGCTTATGGTGATGAAAAAGTAGAAATAAGCTTAAGTGTATAATAGTATTAAGTAATAGGGGATTAGTTAAATAAGAAAAAGTAGAAATAAGCTTAAGTGTATAATAGTATTAAGTAATAGGGGATAGTTAAATAAATTACAATATAGTCATACAATGAAAAATCACTCAGCTGTAAAAAATTGAAGACCTAAATGACTGTTGATTGATTAGATGAAAAGAAGTTAAAAACAGTATATATGATCCTGTTTTAAAAAAAAATATGTTATATTCTGGGAAGAGTTGGAGTCATAAGCACCAGTAATCTGTCTTCCCATTCAGACAACAATCGCAGAATCTGTATAATATAACTATTTTGGAACTTTGGAGGCCCCTGAAGTCTGGAAGTTCCAGGGAAGGCTTGGATGATAATTTGGGTCAATTTCCGCTCTTAACTTAATAGAAGCTACACTTGGCCCACGCCCAGCCCCATGGTAGGCAGCTGTGCACGTGTTCCAGGAGCACCTTGCACACAGCTTGTGGGAGTCAGATTGGGTGATAAGTACCCTGTCCTCAACCAAGCATCCTATAGCCCACAACACTGTCCTTCAAAAATGAGGAAGAAATTAAGACATGCCCAGATAAATGAAAGATCCAAATATTGGGAATCTGTGCTGTGATTGCTAATTGCTGCTTCTGATCACAATGGTGGGCAACCATTGTCATTACATCTCCCCCCATTGTTGCAAGCCCCTTCCCCTCCAAGCGAAGGAACTTCTAGGAGCCCAGCACATTTTTCTCCACCCTTTATTTCTCTTGCTCCCCTTTGGTAAAAACTAAGGACATTTGACTCCCAGACTTTAAAGACTAGGACGTTCAAAAGCAACTACATTTATGGGGGAAAGCAGAAAGTCACTGAGTATACCTAGGGAAAGCCTTGGAAAAGACCTGAGAAAACCTTAAGTTTGTACCTCAGACTTATCGTCAGTAGAGATAGCCTACCAGTCAAAACAAAAACAAACAAACAAAAAATGGTAAATCTGGGGCAGGGGAGAGGGGCAGGGATCTGATTTTCAGAGTTACCACATTATTATATTTAAATGCCCAGTTTTCAACAACAACAAAAATTCACAAAACATACAAAGAAACAGGGAAGTATGGCTCATTGAAAGGGAAAAAAAAATAAGCCAACAGAAACTATCACAGAAAGTCCAGATGGTGGACCTCCCAGACAAAGGCTTTAAAACAACTGTCTTAAAGATGCTCAAAAAACCAAAGTAAGACAGGGAGAAAGTGAAGAAAACTGTATGAACAAAATGGAAATATCAATAAAGAGAAAACCTAAAAAGAAGCCAAAAAAAATTCTAGAGCTAAAAAGTACATTAACTGATATGCACATTTCCCTAGAAGGGTTCAAAGGCATATTTGGGCAGGTAGAAGAATCAATGAATTTAAAGATAGGACAATTGAAATTAGTGAGCCTATGTAACAGGAATTAAAAATACTGAAGAAAATTTAACAGATCCTAAGGTACTTTATCAAGCATACTAACATATGCAGTGTGGGAATCCCAGAAGGAGAAGAGAGAAAAAAGGGGGCAGAAATATTTGAAGAAATAGGGGCACCTGGGTGGCACAGCGGTTAAGCGTCTGCCTTCGGCTCAGGGCGTGATCCCGGCGTTGTGGGATCGAGGCCCCACATCAGGCTCCTCTGCTATGAGCCTGCTTCTTCCTCTCCCACTCCCCCTGCTTGTGTTCCCTCTCTCGCTGGCTGTCTCTGTCTCTGTTGAATAAATAAATAAAATCTTTTTTAAAAAAAAAGAAATATTTGAAGAAAAACAGCCTGAAACTTCCTAAGTTTGATGAAAGACATGAATATAAACATCTAAGAAGCTCAACAAACTCCAAGTAAGATGAACTCAGAGACCCACACAAATATATATAGTAATAAAAGTATTGAAAAACAAAGACAAAGAGAGACTCCTGAAAGCAGTGAGAGAAGTAACAGCTCATACACAAAGGATCCTTAATTAGATTATCAGCATAGTTCTTATCAGAGACTTTGGAGGCCAGAGGCAGTGGGCTGATGATATAGTCAAAGTACTAAAAGGAAAAAAAAAAACAAACCCTGTCAACCAAGAACCCTATACCCAGCAAAACTGTCCTTCAAAAGTGAGGGAGAAATTGAGATCTTCTCATTCTCAGATACACAAAAGTTGAGGGAGTTTGTTACTACTTGATCTGCCCTGCAAGAAATGGTCGAGGGAGTCCAGCAGGCTGAAATGAAAGGGCACTATATAATAATCCTAAACTGTGTGAAGAAATAAAGATCTCAGTCAAGATAAACACATTGACAATTATAAAAGCAGCCATTATTGTAACAACAGTTTGTAATACCACTTTTGGTATTCTACATGATTTAAGAGACTGGAACATTTTGTAAAAATTATTAATCTAAAAGCAAATTCTATTGTAACTTTGGTTCATAACTCCATCTTATGTTTAAAGACTAATGCACTCAAGGAACAACTATCACTTTACGATTTTGGATACACAATGTATAAACGTGTAATTTTGTGATCTCAACAACTGAAAGGAGAAGCAGTGGAGTTATAAAGAAGCAGTTTTGGTATGTTACTGAAGTTAATCTTGTATCAATTCAGATTAGAATATTACAACTTTAGGAAGTTAACGTAATCCCTATGGTAGTCATAAAGAAAATAAGTATAGCATTTACGCAAAGGAAATGAGAAGATAATTAAAACATTTCACTACAAAAAAAGTAAATAAAAAGAAGACAATAATGCAGGAAATGAGGAACAAAAAGCTATGAAGTATATAGAAAACAAAAAACAAAATGACAGAAACCTTCTTATTAATAATACCATGAAATGTAAATGGATTAAATTTGCCAATGAAAATACAGGGATTGACAGAATGAATTTTAAAAAAAAACATGATCTAACAGTATACTGTCTACAAGAGACTTACTTTACGTCCAAAGACACAAACAGTGAAAAGTGAAAGGATGGAAAAATATATTCCATGCAAACAGAAACCAAAAGAGAGTAGGGTGACTATCTTAATAAAAGTTTCAATATATCAAGAAGATACAACAATTAGAAACATTTATGTACCTAGTAACAGGCCATTAATATATATAAAGCAAAAATTGACGATTGAAGAAAAAATAGACAGTTCTACAATAATAATTGGAGACAATACTCCATTCTCAATAATGGTTGGAACAACCAGACATAAGTAAGGAAACAGAGGATGTGAACAACACAATAAACCAATTAGTTCTAACAGACACATACAGAACACTCTATTCAGTGAGAATACATGTTCTCACGTGCACATGAAGCATTTTCCAGGATGGACCATATGTTAGGCCAAAAATTATTTCCTGATATATTTATAAAGATAAATATCCTCACGATGGGATGGAGTTAAAAGTTAATAACAGAAGGAAACTGGAAAATTCACAAACTTGCGGAAATTAAATAATGCACTCTTATACAACCAATGTATCAAAGAAGAAGTCACAAGGAAAATTAGAAAAGATTTAGAGGCAAATGGAATTGGAAACACAATATACCAAAATGTCAGAGACAGAAGGAGCAGCGCTAAGGAAGAAATTTATATCTATAAACACTTATATTAAAAAAAAAACAATGGGCACCTGGGTGGCTCAGTCAGTTAAGTGTCTGCCTTCAGCTCAGGTCATAGTCCCAGGGTCCTGGGATTGAGCCCCACATCAGGGAGCCTGCTTCCCCCTCTCACCATCTTCTGCTTTCTTGCTCTCTCAAATAAATAATTAAAATCTTTTAAAAAATAAAATAAAAGTAAAAAAATAAGAAAGCTATCACATCAACAACCTAATTTACAACTAAAGGAACTAGGAAAAGAACAAAAACCCAAAGCTAGTAGAAGGAAAGAAATAAAAAAAGACCAGAGCAGAGACCAACAAAATCAGGAAGAGAGAAAAAGGAGAGAAAAATCAACAAAAACAAAAGTTGATTCTTCAAAAAGATCAAAAAATTGACAAAAATTTAAATAAACTGAGAAAAAAAGACAGAAGATTCAAATTACTAAAACCAGAAATTAAAGTGGGAACATCATACAGAATTCTATAGAAATAAAAAGGATTCCTGGCCAGTACTCCGAGCAATTATACACAAACAAATCTAGATGAAATAAATTCCCAGAAACAGTTGATCTACCAAGTCTGAATCACAAAGAAATAGAAAAATCTGAATAGACCTATAACTATTAAAGGAATTAAATTAAGGTAAGAGGGAATCTAGATGCCCCTAGACCTGGGCCACGCTGGCTGGTCCCTGGATGCCAGACCACGAAACAGAGGTTTGGACCTCTGCCCATCTGCACCCTGTCAGTGGAAGGGCTCCACCAAGCAGGAGGTACCGTCAACACCTGTCCTCTCCAATCCCAGGATCCCACCCCCCTTCCCCAGCCCAAGTGTTGCTACCCTGCCTGCTCACAGAATCAGCAGCTCCCTCATGGGTGCAAAATGAGGGGAAGCCATACATTTCCCCCTCCCAAACCCTGGAGTTCCCTGTTATGGAGGGACGTTAGTAAAGGTAAGCATGACCCTCTCCAGGTGCATCTTTCCAAAGGCACATTCCCACGGGGAGGGAAAGCATGTTGATGCCCATGGATCACAGTGTAAATAACCAGAGCTGTTGGTTCTGCTCCCTGTTCCGTCTGCAGGATCTTGAGCAGGTGGGAGCCCTGGCACGTCAAGCCAGCTGGCAGAAGGAGCATGGCTGGAGAAGGACAAGGTGCACCAGCTCTGCCCAGGACCTCACCTCCTGGGGAATTACAGAATCTTAGACGAATAGCTTGGAAGGGCTCTTGCATCCAACTCCATCATTGGACAGAAAGGAAAATGAGGCTCATAGAGACAAAAGGAGATGGCACGACTCTTGGTGGCAGGATTGGGACTAGAACAACATGTATTGCTCCCAGTATAGGGTTTTGCTCTTTTCTTGAGAATTCTAGAATTCTGAGGTCAGAGAGGGTAAGGAATTTATTCAGTCACTGAGATAGTAATTTGAGATTATGGGATTTGAAACCAGGTCTGCGAGACTCAGAAAACCACAGCTGTTCCATTAACTCGTCATGGGCTCTGTGTGTGTGTGTGTGTGTGTGTGTGTGTGTGTGTGTATAGGGAGACAGAGACATGGTGATGGGGGTGGTACTGAAGAGCTGATTGTCCACTTCTCAGCCTCATCTTTTAGCTTAGCCCCACTTTCACTGACCATCCTCCCAGACCAGGGAGGACCTTCCCTGGTCCTCCTTCCCTGTACTTACCTTCACAGTGCTTCCCGCGGTGATTCAGTTCCCCATGGCATTATCTGTTCAATACTTCTCTCCCTCAATACACGATGGCCTCATGCTGTAGGATTGTGTCTGTCTTGGTCACCACCATGTCCTCCTGGACCCAGCACAGGACCTGCACAGTCTGCGCTCACAGTATTTGTTGAACAACTAGATGAATGGATGGATGGATGGATGGATGGATGGATGGATGGATGGATGGATGGTTGAATGGACGGACAGACGGACAGATGGATGGATGGATGGATGGATGGTTGGATGGATGGATGGATGTGTGGATGCCTGGATGGATGGCTGGAAGCCTGGGGGGGATGGACAGAGGAGTTTCAGCTGGCTGGAGACCTGAGATGTGAGGTGACTCAGGGCCCCAGGCTGGAGCTCTTGGCTGAGAATTGCAGCAGACCAGGACCATATCTCTGTTCCCAAACCTCGCCCGTGTGGTGAGTCACCCAATTTCTGAAAACCACTTGCTGCTTTCCACAACGAGGCTGCCCAGAGGGGCCCTGAAGCCTCAAAGACTGTGAGGAAAACTCTGCTCACACGCACCATTCCCGCCGGCCGCTTATCAGGGCCGTTTCTTTGATGTGCTCTCTGTGAGTCAGACCTGCTGTTTGTCTCAGCGATGTTCCTGTGTCAGCAGCAGGCTGACATTTTTAAAAGAAAAAAAAAATCGGAAGTGGCAGACTCTGTCTTTGGGCTAAGACGGCAGACAGCCCTTTGATTGGATTAGAAACCAAACTGGAGGGAAAAGGGGGCAAGGACGTCCAAGCAAAAATGGTGGGACCCTGTCATATCCACTCCCCACGTGGCTGTTACTTACATTACTGGCTGATGATAATGTGCGTTTTGCAACGTTCTGCTGCCACGGAAAGGGAGAAAGCCGTGCAGTCCAGCTCAGCGACTTTCTTCCTAGCTAACCTCAGAGAAGTTGTGACTCTCAGTTTGTGCCTCAGTAGAACTGGGGAGGCTGGTTTTGAGAGTTTTGAATAGCACAGAAGCAAAGGGTCACGATGGGGTGCAACTGCACAAAATGGTCGGTACCCCCACCCTCTGCGTTCTCTGCATCATTGCCAACAGCAGCGTTACATGGCGATTTCACTTCCCACGCAGACGCGTGTTATCTTCCCACCTGGACTGTGAGCCCCCATGCTGAGGGAGCCCCCCCTTCTACACCTAGCACAAGGTGGGGTACACAGTTGGTATCCCGTGACTCTTTCTTTTCTTTTGTTTTGTTTTGTTTTACTTTAGCTACGCTTTTTAAAAAATTTTTATTTTAATTCCTATCAGTTGACATATAGTGTTGCATTTGTTTCGGGTGTCCAATAGGGTGATTCAACACTTCCACACATGACCTGGTGTCCATCATGACAAGGGCGCTCCTTAATCTCTCATCCAGCCTTCAAGGGAGTCCTGAGAAAGGGGGTGGGGGAGCCCAGGTGTATTAGCCACCCATTCTACAGTCAAGCAAAGTGAGGCCCAGCGAGGCCAAGGGTGTCACTCCCTCCAAGCTAGAGCAGTGAGTCATTGAGAAAGCCCAGCCCGCGAAGCAGGCTCTGACTCTTGGCCCCTGGCTCTTTGCAGGAGGACACTCATTCCACTGAAAGAGAATTTCCCACCATCAATTAAGAGAGAGATTTTATAAGTATTACTCAATTTATTCCTCATGCTGTCCTTGAAATGACCTATCCTCACCCCCTCCCCTTCATACACGAAGACACTGAGGCTCTAGAAGGCGAAGTGACCTGCCTAAGGTCAGAAGGAGGAGGTGGCACCAGGCTCTCATTTCCCAATACCTGCTGAGCCCATTCTACGCATGTGGGCTGAGCCCGGGGCTGGGGTGTGAATCTCTCCCCTGCTCTCTGGTTCCCCCATTCACAGGAAGCTTGGGTCAACCACATCCTGCCACGTCCTTGCAGACAAGATAATGATCCCCACCACCACCATTCTCTGTCCCACCACAGCCCAGCCCAGCCCGGCCCAGCGAAGGCAGACGGACTTCCTCTCCTCTGCTGGCAACCGCTGAATGTCAGAGCTGGGTGAGGCTCATTCTGTGCTCCTTGGAGTGTCCTCCTTCAGAACCCTCTGGGGCGCTTGTTCATGCCCCACAATCCCCAAGCCATCCCTGCAATCCGAGACAATGGCTCCAAAGCAGGGACCTAGGAATCCGCATTTCTTAGCAAGCACACTTAGTCATTCGATGAGTGTTCAAGTTTGGGAAACTGCTGGTCCAACCCTCTCATTTTAAGAGAGGCAAACTGATTCCCAGAGAGAAGTGACTTCGCCTCCCACCCTGTTGAATCTGTTGAAAGAGACCACTGGACGCTCTTGGGTTCAACCCTACCGTCAGGCAAGCGGCTTGGAACCCATTACACCCAGCTCCACGTGAGCAAAGGCAAAGATGCTTTGCGGGGAGCGGAAAAGACAGCGGGAGAGCCTCCAGAAGAACTCCCTACAATGAGGGCTGAGGTTGCCTTCTTAGAGTGATCTGGAACCGGCCTTCAGTCCAAGAGCATTAACACTTGAGCCCAGACGTAGGCAAACAGCTGCCTGCAGGTCGAAATCTGGCCCGCCGCCTGTTTTTGTAAAGTTTTATTGGAAAGTAGCTATCTTCATTTGTTTGTATGTTTATGGCTGCTTTTGAGCTACAGCGGCGGAACAGAGCCTAAAATATTTACCATCTGGCCATTTACAGAAAAAGTTTGCCAGCCCCTGCATTAGCCCATCAATCAACCAGCAAAGCTTCCAACCTGAGGGCATTCCAGAAGGTCTCCAGTTCTCCCACGCCTGTACCCCAGCACCTGGCAGCACCGTGCTTGGCACATTGCAGGCAGTAAAAAGAAATTCTTGAATGAATGAACCCTCACGGTAGGCTATCTTAATTCTCCTTATACAAATGAGAAAACCACAGCTTGTTAGAAGACTTACGTATATAGTCCAAGATCTCTGAGTTAAAAAGTGCTAGAATTAGAATTTATCTCAATCCATGGTATGTTATTTTCCTATAAACTCGAGGACGGGATCTGGTAGAATCTTGACAGAGATCTGCATAAATGGGGTCAATGGTAGATCTCTTGCAACAAAGGCTGGATCGTGGTGTTGGGAGGGGTGGTAACGCCCTGGGAAAGAACAAGGGATCCTCTGACCTTGTCCTGCTTGAAAAATTGATACTTTGAGATTATATTAAGCTAATTTACCTACAGTGTGAGCCTCCATCTAGACCTGCTTTCTTTTTAACTGAATGTAAGTAAGGGAGCTTTGTCACCTGTAGGCGAAGGAGGGCTCATCAAGGAGCACAGCAAAGGGAGATGAAATGAGTCAAGCATGCTTACCAGAATACAATTCAAAACGAGCCAGGCTCTGGACTCAGGGGTGTTGAGTCACGGGGGCATTCACAGAAAGCCCGTACAGCCACTTACCGTGGGGCCGTGGTGGACGTGTCCGCCCCCGGGAGAGCCTGGTACATGACCATGACGCCTTTCCCAGCTCTGAGGCTCTCACGCCAACTATGTGGCTTGAGTCAGCCCTGACACTCTCCCCTTCCAGTTCCCAAAGAGGTGGGACAGCTACAGGACAGGCCCTCTGGAGCCCGATGAGATCCAGCTTGATCGGGGTCATCAAACAGCCACAGAAAGTGGGGAATCGTTAGTGTTAGCTGATTGGGATTCTTTACCTTTCCTAAATAAACCCTACCCACAAACCATCATTGACACTAGTCTCTGTCTCTTTAAAGCGGACTGAGGACATAAAGCAGAGTGCCAAAGACTCAACTTTCACCGGTTGTCCCCCCTCTAACCTTTGCTATTACCTCACTTACATTCGAATCCCCAGAGCGTTGTTCAGTCACCACATACGTTGGTTCTCTCCAAAGCACTCGAGTTAGCTTGCAAAGAAACAACTCTATTTTCTGCACTCGTATTTCATTGCATTATGGAATAATGGTTGCATTATTTCATTAGAGTAATAGGTACAGCTTGAGAACAAACACAAATAACACTGGATAAGCACACACAGCTCTGTTGACGGGAACAGACGAACCCAGGACAATCAGAGAGTACCTGCTAGCTTCAAGGGTTTGATGTGTGCCGGGCATGGGGACAGGGCTTGCTGAGGGCCAGGGACAGCCTCCAGCGATCTGGAGTGTTGGTTCATTGAAGATTGTTGATGAGGGCTCTGCTGTTTCAGCACAGGGCTCAGCTGCAGCCCTCTGTCGTGGGCAGGGCACCAGCCAGCGTGAGCCCCGAGACCCTCCGAGGCAGGCAGAGAAGACTTTCACATAAGGAAAGTGAGGATTGGGGACATAGAGTGACTTTCTCAAGGATGAATGCCAAGGAATGAACTTCTCTGTGTCTATGCTGCTGGAGCCCGACACAGAGGGGACACGTGGAAGAGAAATCCATTGTTTACGGGACCGAAGTGAGAGAGCTGGGCCCCAGAGGATGTGCCCAGAGACCCCGAGTTCCTCCAGCTCACTTACAAAGGCCGAGGGAAGAGAGCTCCACGCCTGACTCGGGTACCAAAGATGGGGCCTAGTGCTTCTCACTTGCTCAGAGCCTCGTGCTTTGTGATTCTTATTCCTCTCCCCCCTTTCCCCTGGGCGGAAAGAAAGGCAAAATCTTCCATCTCCTTAGGAGACGTTAGACCCTTCTGCAACGTGGCTTGGGAAGGAGCAACTGAGGGCACGAGATGGGGCTGAAGCCCTTCAGAAGGAAGGCCCCCAAAGGCCCCTACTCTGTGTCAACTTCACTTTGACCCCACCTCTTACTTCCAACTCCAAGACTTCCCACACGGACGCAAAACATCCTGGCCTGCCTCCCCGCGAGCTCTAGGGGAAACCCTAAACCTCAGAGTGAAATGAAGGGGCTGATTTGCCCGAGGAAATGAGACACAAACAAGCCTGGGGTGAACCGCCTGGCCGGGGCTGTTTCTCTGGATTAGTCACAGGGTTACCCACTTGCGAAGGGCCCTCCCCTCCCCGGCTCCCCCTTCAGCCCCGGTGAATCTGGAAGGCTGGCCTGGTTACAAGCATGGCCAGATGAAGAGGAGGTGAAGCGGGGGAGTGGGACGGGGGGGGGCGGGGGGGACATTCGCCAAAGAAACCACAGCGACCTTCTGCCTGGGTGGGGCTTCTCTTCACCTGCCGCTAAACTGCTCTAAACTGCCCGTCAGCACCCCTGCTTCCTGTCCCTGCTACCAGGAGATCTTCACAAGTTCACTGGGAGGGGAGACGGGGGGAGGGCCCCCCCCAGCCCCATCTTCGCTCTCAGTGAAGGCGGCAATGTTCCTGTGGCTTATTTCACAGCAAATACTTATTAAAGCCTGTTTTCTGCCAGGTACATGGTAACATCAAAAAACCACTCGATAGCACACTCACCTCACCGAGGGCGGGGGCTTCTGTCTATGGGGTTCGTTGCTGCATTTTTCTAGGCCTGGCATGCCAGTAAGTATAGGCACTCAGCAAGGCTACGTGAATGCATGGATGATACAAGGAGAGGCAGATGTCATACTGAGTGCAAGAATTAAACCTACCCTGGGCCAGGAGAATGCACCACGGGATTCCAAATCACCTTTGGGTCCTGGGAAGGCTTCTTGGCAGAAATGATGACCCGACTGAGATCCAAGGGGTAAGTAGGAAGCAGCTAAAGGAAAAAGGGGTGGTGTCGGGAAGAGCAGGGCAGGCAGTGGGAACAGCATGGTTGACGGTCTTGAGGCAGGAGGGAGCACAGCTCGTAAGGGGCTGCCTGGAGCAGGTGTCTGGCGTGGAAGGATGGTTCGCAGGGGAGGGCTGGTTCAAGGTGACTCTGAAGAGGACAGCTGAGCAAGCCTCGTGGGCTGAGGAGGAAGCTGGAGGGATGAGGCATTCCTAAGTCGTGGTCAGCAGGGAGTGTTTGGGTGTACAACGAGGAGCTGGCAGATTCCTCTCAGCTGTGGCTGAAGTTTAAACCGATGTGTTTCAATCTACTACGGGTTCACCTTTGCGCCGTTACGTAACGTATTTCCTTGAACAAATACCAATATTGCATTACTACGTGTCGGATGCCATTCGAAGTGTTTCAGAAACAGTCACTCGTTTACTCCTTATGATGACCTGGTGACATTGCTGCTGTGATGATCCTATTTGAAAGATGAGGCACCAGGATGGTGCGTTCAAGTGAAGACAACAGATAGCAGCACCAGAGTCTCCCTTGGTTGCTATGAGGCACGGAAGGCTCCGGAAGGTTCCGTTGCCCTGTGAAGGATGTGAGAGGAGGCTGGCCCAGGCGCTGCGGTGGGGTGGCTCAGGAAAGTAGATGGGGCTTGACTGAGAGCCCGTCAGCTGTCAGGGGACCCGCAGTGCCAGCCACAGTAAGGTGGGGCCCTGACGGCAGGAAAAGAGGCAGCGCTATGTCTGGGCCACAGTTACCACCCTGGCATCTCTCCACATAATTTTAGGGATCCCTTCACTTTCTCCACCATGGGATTATCTGCTTTCACATTCACCTCTTTTGTGGTTGACTTCCTCATTTTAGCAGAACACTCTTTCTTGTAGTACCTTGATCGGGAAAAATGGAAGGCAAATTTGGGAGAAATTCGTGTTTTTAAAAATGTCTTTAGAGGGGCACCTGGGTGGCTCAGTCAGTTAAGCATCCCTTGATTTCAGCTCAGGTCATGATCACAGGGTCATGGGATCGAGCCCTGAGGGCACCGGGCTCCACACTCAGTGGGGAGTCTGCTTGAAATTCTCTCTCTCCTTCTGCCCCTCCCCCACAAATAAATAAATAAAATCTTTTTTAAAAATGTCTTTAGAGCCTCTGCTGGATTATTATTTAGCTGGATACAAATCACTTTTTTCAGAATTTTGAAAACATTGCTTCTTTGCTTCTAGTTTTCAGTGTTGCTACTGAAAAGCCCACACTTGATTAATAGTTTGGCTGGGTATAGAATTCTAGGGTGTAAATCCGCTTCCAGAGCTATGGTTGAGAAATCCAGTGCCATCCTGTAAACTGATCCCTTGCTCATGTCTTGTTTTTGTTTTTCATTTTTCATTTCTGGAAGCTTTCAATATCTTCCCTTTATCCATGGTATTATGAAATTTCACAATAATGTGCCTTGATGTGGCTCTTTTCATCGTTTGCTGTGTTGAGCATGTGGTGAATTCAGTCAAGGAAACTCATGATTTTAGTTCTGAAAATTTTATTTTTGTATTATTTCCTTAAATATTGCCTCCCCTGTGTTTTCTCCATTTTCTTCTCTTTGGAACTCTATTTGGATGCTGAATACCGTACATGGATCCTCCACTTTTCTTATCCTTCCTTCCTACTTTCAATCTGTTTATCTCTTTGTTTTACTTTCTGAGAGTCCTCTTCGTGTTCCAAATGTTGTGTTATTCAACATGGTTTTTGTCTGTTAATTTTCATTTTCAAGAGCTCTGTTTTATTCTAAGTTTGATCCCTCCTTGTCTTTTTACATTCTGTTTTGGTTTTTTGGAATGCAAAATCTTCTCATCTCACAGAAGATATTACTTGTAACCTTTTGGAGTCTATGCCCATTAAAGATGGGTCACTAGGGGAGCCTGGCTGGCTCAGTCCGTAGAGCACGAGACTCTTGATCTCGGGGGTGGTGGGTTTGAGCCCCATGTTGGGTGTAGGGTTACCTTTCAAAAAATTTAAAAATTTAAAAAAATCGGGGCGCCTGGGTGGCACAGCAGTTAAGCATCTGCCTTCGGCTCAGGGCGTGATCCCGGCATTATGGGATCGAGCCCCACATCAGGCTCCTCCATTATGAGCCTGCTTCTTCCTCTCCCACTCCCCCTGCTTGTGTTCCCTCTCTTGCTGGCTGTCTCTATCTCTGTCGAATAAATAAAAAAATTTAAAAAAATCTTTAAAACAAAATTTTAAAAAATCAATAAATAAAAATAAAAGGGGTCACTAAAGATCAGATGAAAACCTCTGTGAGGTTGAATGGGGCTTGCGTATCGGTTGGTGAAACGCACTCCAGGGTAATTATAATGTGGGGACTGAAGCATTTCACTGAGGGACCCCCAACCATGGGGGAATATCCCCATTCCATAGATGGGAAAACTGAGAAAAGAAGTAACTCACCCACACTCACACAGCTACCTGGGGTAACTGAGATTCAAGCCAAAGGCCTCTCCCTCCAGAAGCGGTGTTCTGCACCACGTACCACATGGTCTTGCAGGCCCTCATCAGCTGACACATAGAAGTGCTTTCTGTATGCCAGCCCCTGTCCTAAGCCCCTCAAAACACTAAATCAATTTAATCCTCACCACAGCCCTTTGAAGTAGGTACTATTAGTAGACCCGTTACTGACGAGCAATCTGAGACACAGAGAAGCTGAACAACTTGTCCAAGATCACACAGCTGGTAAGAGTTAGAGGCAGGACTCAATCTTTGGCGCTCTGGCCCTGGAGCCCTCTTGCTTCGTCTCCTACAGGCTCCAGTTCCCCCATGTGAAAGTGGCAATGTGGTTCCTAACTCACAGAGTTATTTTGAGGATGAAACAAGAGAACGCACATGTAAGAAATGTGTGCACGATAGCCCCTCGGCAAATGTTATTTTTATTAAAAAACATTCCCCCGCTCCAGGGCTTTTAATTTCTTTAAAACCAGAAGCTACAGTTTGGGGCTCCCGGAGGCTTCTCTTGGCTGTGAACTTCATGGTTCCAAGAGCTGGGCTGCTGTGTCGGGGGGCCTCACGCAGAGAAGCATGACAGGGAGGGAGTGGGAGTGGTAGTGGGAGACAGCAAGACCCCAAGGGATAAAGGAAGAAAAAAAATCGGGAGGTAGGAGCCAGCGCAACATATTCTGGACTGTTCCATTTCCCAACTTGGGCCCAGAGCATCACTCCTGTGTTCCCAAATAGCTGTGAAGTTCAAATAACAGACTCCAACTGACACATAAAAAGGAACACATGTAACCACTTACAGGCCAATTAATATCGGGGCGGGGAGAAAGCCACGGGGTGGGAGGCCACTGGGGTTGAAGTGAGCAGAATGAGGGCCGTGCTTCCGGCCCTCTGGCTGAAATGGGCTATTATGTGTCATCAGGAAACTTAAGAAGGGGGGAAAAACAACCTCTGATCAAAGTCCCTTTTGTCAACTTCTAACAGATTAATAGATGACAGATTTTGCACTTGGAGCTCTATTGCAAGGTCAAGGGCAGTGAAATGGGGCTTGTTGGGACTTTTTTCTTCTTTGGTTCAGCTGCCAGTCTGCAGAACTCATCATTCTGACAACCTGGCTGCCTGAAATGGCTCTAAGAAGGTCTGCCTTTCCCGGGGTTTCTGCGGGGGAGAGCAGGGAAGGGGTCATCCTTGGTACAGACAAGCCAGGCTTGTTTTCTGCCCACAGTGAATTTCCTACTCAGCCTCCTGATAGAAGTCCTCGGCCCCGCAGCCCCAAGCTTATCATTCTCCTGCCCCCAATTCCCCAATTAGGGCCTCATGGTGGCCCTCCATGGACCCCAGAAGGAAGACATTTCTAAGCCTGGCCTATAAGTCCCTCAGTGATTTGACGTCACCCCCATCTCCTCAGTGTGCCTGTATTGGTTACACTGGCTCACTCGTGGCTCCCCAGATCCTCCTTGCCTTTTCATGTCCACAATCTTGGCCTTCTCTGTCACCACTTCTGTCTTCCTCAATGTCCGACTAATCCATCAAGGCTGGGCCAGTGTCATTCCTGCCTTCCCAGCCCAAGGAGAGACTCTACCCTGCATGACCCCAGCCCCTTCAAACATGCAGCCCTTGGCATGTGCCTTACTGAAGGACCACTATCTGCTCATAGGCCCATCATCCCTACTTGGCCGTCTGCAGAGACTGGGTGTGTGTGCTGCCTGGTGGAGTAGGCGCTCCCTGTTATACAGAGGTGGGTACGTGCAGGGTGATTCACCAAGGTGTGAGTGATTATGGAGGAAGAGACCAAGGTCATCCAAATAATACCCACCCTGGTGGAATCTGTGACTTGCTTCTACACAACAGACTAGGGTAGGGACGATGGGATGTCACTTCCATGATTAGGTTGTTATAAGGCAAAGGGGATAGGCTTTCAATCATGTGATTATGGAGCTTTATATAAAATTCTAAACTAGAGTGTTTCTCTTCACTGGCCTGATGAAGTTATCAGCCATGTTGAAAAAGCTCATGTGGCAAGAAACTAGGGCAGGGTGGGGGGGGTGGCTTCTAGGACCTAAGGGTGGCCTCCAGCTCAGAGCTGGCAAAAAAACAGGCCTTGGTCACGCAGCCACGAGGACTGACTTCGGCCACAACCCCAGGGAGCTTGGAAGTGGATCCTTCCCCAGGTGAGCTTCCTGATGAGACTGCAACCCAGCCTAGATCTTGGTTGCGTTTCTGTGAGTTCTGGCGCAGCCACACCTGGTCTCCTGACCAATGGAACCTGGGAGCTGATAAATGCGTGCATTGTTTTAAGTTGCTATATTTGTGCTAACTTGTTACTCAGCAGTTAACAAACTGATGCAGGGATCATTCTTAAAGATGCCTTCTCTTGGGTATGGAACACCCATATAGTCCCAGGGAGAGTCCTGGGAAGCTTTACCCCTAAAAGTTGAGACATTGGTCAGATATTCTTATCAGCCGATTCATAGAAGACTCCACAACAAGGGTCAGGCCCTGGGAGAGCGATGTAGGAAGATGAGAAGCCGTAGTCAGACAGGCAACAGGGAGGGCCCTGAGTCCGAAATCAGGTTCCAGGTTCAAGGCTCTGCAGATGATTTGCAACCAAGCTTTGGACAAGGAACCCCACACCCCCAACCCCCAGGCCTCTGTGAGCTCACCCACAACCAATATTATGAACAGTTTGAGCTCTGCACCTGCCTCTGGCTTTGGCATTGTGAGTCAAAGATGGTTCAGTTTTACCAAAGAACTCCATATTTTAGAGTATGTTCAACCTTTCACTGTTCACTCATGCAAAATAAGTTACTTCTACTCTCCATAATTTTGGTATTGCTTATGATGAAAGACACATATTTACTAACTCGATTTAGAGAGAGAGAGAAAAGAGAGAGAGAGAGACATAAAATGAATTAGGGGAGGGGACAGAGAACTATGCCAGAATCCCAGGCTAAAGTTGACATCTACCGGCCTCGCTCCTCCCCGCTCCATCCTGTATTTCCCATTAGGGAATATATTCCATATGCTTAGGGTAGTGCTAGCCTTGCCCTTCTTCCCACCTACAGGGAGGGTCACCATGGCCCATGTCTGGCCAGTCAGAGTATCCCAAATCGCTGGCCACCGTATTAGTTCAAAAACGAGGCTATGTGCCAAGCAGGACTTTGCTGACGGAGCTGCTGGACCAGATTGCCTTTCTGCTGGGTTTGCTGAACTCATAGGATGTGATTTGGGGGACAGTTTAAGGTATGGGGCTGGCTTGTAGAAAGAGCCAATCTAAGATCTAGAAAGGGAGCCCGGGGAACATTAAGCCCTTGATTCCAGCCGTCTATGAAACCATCTGCTCTGACTTAACCTGATAAATTATCTTTTTATTTAAAGTAGTTTGGGTTGGGTTTCTGCCACTTGTAACCAAAAGAATCTTAACTAATGCAGAGGGTTATTTCAACCGAGCGTATAATTTTGCCCGAGGTCTCTGGGAAGCCCAAACAGAAAGGGCACCACATGGCTTCACGAAACTCTCCTTCTCTGATATCACAAACTCCAAGCACCATGAAAGAGAACCTTTTCTCAAGGGCTCAGGCCATTTTCTCATGGTCTTTCACGCTGGTGGCCCAGACCAACATCGTCCACAGCTGCTTCAGAAATGACGCAGAAACATTCCTCGTGTGGCTGACTGCCTTTTGGACTGAACCTTGATAAATGACAAGTGACAGAAACCAAGCATCAGTCAGCGTTCATGAGGACCTCCTGGGTTTTCACCAGGAGAGGCAACCGGGCCACGAGGCTTGGGGTCTGGCCATGAATTGTCCCCAGTCCCTCTTCACGGCCTCCTGAGGACCACCTCCAAACGCCTCTCTGAAGTTGGACTAATCCGTCATCTCCTTGGTTGCAAGGTTGGTGTTTCCTTGCGAGGGACCACAAAGCCATATTACATTCAAAGTTAAATAAACAAACGTTTGAATCTGTGTTTTATTGGTTCCATACCATCTGCCATCTGGTTTGGGGGAGCAAGGAAAACTGTGGTTTTGTTGGTTGCGTGTGTGTGTGTGTGTTGTTGTTGTTGGGTTGTTTTTTTTTTTTTTTTCCCTTTTCCCTGTGAAAATTCTCTAAGGTTGAACGCTGGCAGCAGTCCGGGCTGGTTAAAAGCCACCTAGTTTCCCACATCTTAACTCTCTGCTAAATGTTGGAGGCTGGTCTGGGTCCCCATCTGCTAAGCAGCCTGTTGTGTGAAAATGAGATCTATGCATATGCAGAGCTCCACAGCCCGGCTTCCAAGATCTAAAGAATTGTTATGAGTGAACCACAAGAAGTGCTGATTTAATGTTGACAAGCTGCACCCAGACCAAAGGCTAGAGCGGGGCATATGGAAAAGGAACAGAGAAAACCTGGTGTCTAAGCACCCCGGGCTGTCAGGAAAGGCAGCTCCGCCTCCAAGCCCCTGGGTTGCTAGAGACATGGAACTTGTAATGACTTGAAGGAGAAAATAGGCCCCAGACACTGGGTGGGAAATACGCCCCAGCCTGCCTGGAATCTTTAATCTGGAAATTGCCATGGCTGGGGGGGCGGGGGGAGGAGGGGGAACATTCCACAGTGGGGGCGGGGTGAGGGCCAGCATCTCTGCCTGTCCTGTGGGCCCAGCTGTTTTTGGCCAGCAGAGCCTGGAGCTGCTTGAAAAGGGTGGGGAAATCCCTGGGGGGTTAGCGGGGGACGGGGACAACAAATACAAAGCTGGGGGGAAGTACTCTCAGAGCTTCGATTTCCATGACTGTTAAACCACGTCTTCAAGTGTCCTCACCTATAAAATAAAGACAGACTCGGGCATGGGTCACAAATGACATGCAATGGGGCCAGGCAGGTAGTGAGAAGGAGTGGGAGCGACTGAGTGGGGACAAAGGCAAACATGTTTTTGGCCAGAGGGTGGCCGGGACGCAACCAGCTCCAGCCATGGTGGTCATGCGGGAACTCAGCCCAGTGTGGCCAGATTTCCCAAGTTCCCAAGAAAGGCCAGATTTTTTTTTTTTTAATGTGAAAACACCCAGTGTTTCAATGTTGGCAGTTATCACAATTCCTGAAGGAAAATCCCATCAAATAAAACCTGTCTGCCGTCCACATAAAGCCCATAGGTCTCCAGTTGGTGACCTCTGTGGAAGAACTCAAGGAGACACTCTTGGAAAAGCCTAGAACAAAGACCACATCTTCTCTTGAGGAAAGGTAGACGGGAAGGCTGGTCCAGGCTCATTGATCCTACTCTTGCCTGCATGGACCTTGGACAATATGGAGGCATCCCCAGGCACTAGCTCCTCCAGGCTGGGTCCACAGAAGCTGGGAAGGACCCTCCCTAAGATGTCTTCCCTTACTAATCCTGAGTCCCAGAGCTGGTGAAATTCCAGGCCGGCCATTCCTCTTGGCCCTTAGAGACACAGGGACTGTTTTGGGCCACTCGAGCTCTGAGCTTCCCTGGTCCTTCTGCTTTGCAACTCAATGCCGGGAAAGACGTGTACACGTGACATTCCTGTGCGTGTACTCCCTCAGTCCCCACAGGTTGGTCCCTTCCCAACCACCTTCTCATAGTATCACAAGTGAGCAAGTTGGTAACCTGCACAAAGTGAGACACAGCCATTTAATCTCTGGCCAGATGTCACCTCTCTTGGCACAATGCAAAAGAGCCCTTATGGCCTCGGCAGCCAAAGGACTTTTTGTCTGTTTTCTGGAGTTTTTTTGTGGTGCTTTCTTTCTAATTGAGGTATGAAAAAGTCCTAGGTTCAGTTTAAGTCCCTGATAAACACAACTCAGATTTTTTTGGTGATAAAATCTGCATACTCATATTTTAAACACTGTAGTCAAAACAATGCAAATTCTTCCCCTCCCCCCCCTTTGTTGGCTTAATGAATATCATTTGTCCAGTATGAAATCTTTATATTATATGTCCCATGTGTTGAAAATAAAGGTACATTAAATCTTGATAAGCTGTTCAAAAAAAAAAAGAGGCAGGAGAAGACCTGTTCTCCCATCGGCCGCCATCTTGCTATGGGGTCTTGGTGAGTCAACCACTCCTCTGAGCTTCATTGGCCCCAATTCCCACATGGACAAGAGAGCACACGAAAACCCCTCCTGCTCTACACACCTCAGAAGGAGCATGTGGGATGGAGAAAGGGTGAAATCTTTGTGGGGAAGAGAGGAGGCAAGCATGGTGAGAACCCCATAGCCAAAAGCTCGTGGGCAGACAGACTCTCTGCTACATAGGCACAAGGGCTGGAAGTCCGGTTCTAGAAACAAGGATAGACGGTGAGCTCGTGGGGGCAGAGGGTCCCGCCATCTCTAAGTGCTGGAGCCTAGCACACCTTTGCACGGCGTCTGTAGGAGTCCCTGTGGAATTCCCTCAGGTGAGACTCAGCTGGAACCAACCAACTTGGCCTTTCACAGCACTTCCATCCCCACAAGCCTTGTTTTGCCCCGTGAGATAGGATGGGGCAGGCACTGTTGCTCTCCAAGCAGAACCGGCAAACCAAGGCCCCGGGAGGTGAGGCAGCTTGTCAAGCCTGGGTTGGTGGAGAACCACATCTAGGTCCCAAGTCTCACCTGCTGAAGAAAAATCTTCCTTTTTGAGCAGGGACTCTCAGTGATTCTCAAAGTTTTATGGGGGCAGACCATCTGGAAAGGAAAGTGCTCTCTGAAAGACCTAGAGACAAAGACAATAATGAGCTGATCTGGTGTCAAATAAGACCCAGACTTACACCAGATTTTAACATGGAGATTTAAGGAAAGATTTAAGATTTATTAAATAAAGATTTAAGAAAATCTATGAGAGTCAAAATTGACACGAAGAGAACTCTTTTGCTTACGTGGTTCTATTTTCTGTGGTTTGCACCATTATTTGATTTTCCAGGGGCAATATCCCCACCCCACGTCCACCCATCTGTGAGAGGGACCCCATCAGCTCTCACTGTGGTACACATGTGTCTGGCGGGGTCCCAGAGCGTCTCAGCATGTTGGGCAGGTCTGAGAGTCCCGGGCTCCTCAGGTGGACATGAACCCTGTGGCCGGCGAAGGGCTGATAACTCCCACGCACGCACCCTCGCACGCGCGCACGCACAGGCTCACCCACACAGAGAGAGGAAACCACTCTTGGTCTGGGCTGGCCCCAAGCTGAGGAAGAAACTTCGAAGAGTGACTACACCCTCAGTAAATCAAGATGTGGGATTCAAACCACTTCCTCCCCCCGCTTTGTGTTAGAACATGACATACCTGCTCTCGGAGAGAGCTCCCCACCCCCAGAGGGAGGAGTCATTACCACCATTCCCTGGAGGCAAGAACCCACACGCAGATGCCACGTGACCCACCCACGGACGCAGCTCCTAACAGGCAGGGCTAGTATGGGCTTCCAGACCTGCTTCACCTCCCAGAAGAGGCCTCCCTGGACCCCAGCCTTCAAGGACCCCTGGATATTGAGACCCATAGCCTGTCCATGAGGATAGCCAGGCTGCGTGCGGCCCAGAACTGAATGCTGGGCCATTTCCTGCACTTTCATCTGCCCCATCGATTCCAACTGCGTGTCCGGGACAATCCCCGCCCATTTCCTGGGCTCGTTTCCCCAGAAGGAGGTTCTGTAACACCCTCTAAGTGCTGTGGCCTTTCATCTAGTTAGACACCCACTCCGAAGCGAGGGTTCAATAACAAGGCCCAGACCTACATTTCAGAGAGCGTCCCACAAAATCTTTGGTTGATGACCAACAACGAGATCTCTTTAGGCTGAAGGCTTTTTCCATCTTTGAAGCTTTACTCCACCCCTTCCCGCTCCCCAATTCTCCCAGAAGCAAAGGCAAGTCTTGGATTCTGGGGGCCTGGGTCCTTTGGGTAGGCACCAAAGTCACTGAACTCTCTTAAATCGGATCCCTGATCCACATGGGGGGGGAGGGGTATGCAGCCTCTACTTGGTTATCTCCTCCACGGGGAGCTCACTACCTCTCAGATAATCTTCTTGCCATTCAAACAACACTGAGCATTAGGCTGCGCTTCCTCAGAAGAGCTGGCATCTGCCCCCCTGCTCAGGAGGACCCAGAGGAAAAGACAAATGTCTCCTCCTCAAACCTGCAGCCACATCTTGCAGCAAAGGCAACAATTTCTCGTCTTCCATGGACTGTAATCTGTGTGTGCTTGGGTTAGTCAAGTGTCTCCTCTCTCAAACAGGGAAGGCCCCTCCAGTCTGTGCTGGTGTCCATGCGGGGGCCTGGCTTCAGCAAGGACTCAAAGGTCCTGGAAGCCAGCCCCATGGAGACCACGAACAGACCCCGCGTTTCGTGGCTCCTGACCTGTCATGCTATGTCCACCATGGAGACGAGAGAGCACCACAAGGATAAAAACACAACCTAAGATGGGCAGGAACCCCGTGTACCACTGACGTAGGAGTGATGAGAGATGGGGTCCGAAAGGTTTCGGTGGAGAAAGAGAGCTCAAAGCACGAAGGTAGCACAACAGGCCAGAAAGGGCTTCAGCTGAGACGTAAGAGACAAGGGCCCGCATCCCAGTTCCGTCATCCAGTAGCTAACTGACCTGGGGCGTGTGCTTAACCTCCCAGGTCCTGGATTTCTTCCTCTGCTCGTGAGACACATTGGAACGGCTGATCTGCACTCAGAAAGTCAGCGAATCGATACAAAAAAGTAGACGTGAGCCCAAAACCCAGCTTGGAGATCCGTCAGTTTTAGGCAAGCTATGCACAAAGCCTGGTGGCAAACGGCACCATAGAAACTCCAGAGAAGCTCTGGGAAGGTGGGAACCACATGTTTGTTGTGGCGAAAGCCTGAAGTCTGTCCAAAGGAGGGGAAGGTTCGAGGACGAAAGTGACAGAAACAAAGGCCAGACTTCGGATCTAGGAAGCACATGCTAGCTGGGGCCTTAGGCGTGCCTTGGAACCTCTCCTGGTTATGGGGTCATGGCTCCCTCGTCCTGAACACAAGGCCAGTCCCTCCCACCGCACGGAGCTTCTGCAGAGCACGACAGGGCCAGGTGCCTAGCGTCATTGTAGCAGCTCGGGGGCAGGCTACAGAGGCAGTAGCCAGCTCTATGTGCACCTGCATGGCAGGAACACGCCTTCGGGAGATCCAGAATCTTCGTTAATTATTTAGCAGCATGTAAGGACCTTGATCCTGCATTTGGCTCAGAAATGGTTCTCTTTCTCTGTCTCTGTCTCTGTCTCTCTTAGACACACACACACACACACACACACACACACATACACACACGATAAAAGAAAGAGAAAACCGCAGTCAGCCTGGGGTGTTCCCAGGCGTAGGAAAAACATGTGTGCAGCAAGTGCCCATTGCCATAAATCAAACTGCGGGATCCAAGTTTGAGCCGGGGTCCAACCTCCCGCTCCAGCTGCGTCAGAGGGTGGGCGGTCCTCTCTGTTCCTGCAGCCAGCCGTGCCCGGAGGTTCTGGCCTGCTCTTCCGGCCACTCCTGAGGTAGTTGACCCCTTCTAGGGAGCTCAAGAGTGCCCAGAAAGGGAGGGAGAGAGGAGAAGCGGGCCGCTGGCCATCGGGATGTTTGGCTTCACCGAGCCAAAGAGATGGCTATAAAACCTGCCTGTGGCAAGCTGCCTCGATTCCCAGAGTGTTCATGTTGGAAGGGATTGTGGAAAGACACGGAGGTGTGCACACAAGAGCCCCTGGCTAGGGGGTGGGGGTGGGGATGGAGACTCAGACCCGAGATGTGCCGCAGTCCCTCCTTGCCAGATGACTCCAGCAAGTTTCATCACAGAACATGAGACGCTTAGGTTATTCAAGACCCTCCGGGAGCCTTTTCTGCGGTGAGATTTTGCTGAATTCCTCTGACAGCATTTAGCTAGTCTGCTTCTCACCGGGCTTCAATTCATTTCGAGAAAGCAGTTACTGAATGTTGATTGCCAGCCAGGAACTTGTGCTGAGCACTGGCTGGGCCAAGAAGAAAAGACATGGTTCCTGTTCTGCTGATGCCAAGGGAGCTCGCAGCCTTCCGAAGGAAAGCGTATCTCTAATCAAATAAACATAACCCAAGACCACACAATTCTAGAGTGGCAATCCATTCTCCCAGGGGGGCTGCAGGAGGTGCCACAAAGGAAAGCGAGACCCGAGTGAACGTTTGAGAGGTAAGGAAGAACTTTCCAGAATCCTGAAGGCACAGGGTATGGCAGAAACCAAATCAAAGGGAAGGGTCGGTGGGTAGGAATAGTCATCCATGTGGCTGCAGCATGGAGAGGGACGGAGGGACCGGAGACTAGGAAGACTAGCTGGGGATGGAGTGTGGAAGAGCGTGTATGAGAGCCAAAGAATTAGCTCTTTATCCTGTGGGTAATGGGGAGCCATTGAAGGTTTCCCGGCAGGGGAGTGACAAAATCCGATCTGCAGTTGAGACCACGCATTTTGGCAGTAAGGCAGAGCCCCTGCATCAGCAAACAACAGCCCATGAGCCAAATGTGGACCACAGCTTGATTTTGTATGGCCTGGGAGCTGAAAATCTTTTTTTTAACTACTTTACTGAGAAATAATTTGCATACCACATAATTCACTTATTTAAAGTATACAATTTAATGGCTTTTAGCCTACTCCCAGACTCCTGCAAAATTTACCATGGTCAATTTTGGAACATTTTCATCTCTTCGGGAAGAAACCCTACACCCTTTGACTACCCCCTCCCATTTTCCCATCTCACCCCAGCCCTACTTTCTGTCTCTCTGGATTTGCCTATTCTGGATATTTCCTATAAAGGGACCCTATACTACATGGCCCTTTGTGTCTGGCTTCTTTCACTTAGTGTAATGCTTTCAGGGTTCAGTAGTGTGATAGCATTGCTTTTCATGGCTAAATAACATCCCATTGAATGGACATACCACATGATGTTTCTCCACTCATCAGTGGGCATTTGTGTTGTTTCCACCAAAGAAGAATATGCAACATAGACATTTGTGGCTCACAAAACCTGAATATCTACAACCCAGCTCTTCACAGACCTGAGGTGGACCTTGCATAACAAGGAAGCCAGCCTGCAATTCAGAAGCCCAACTCAGGGATTCCGACAAGTGACCATATATGACGGTGGCCTCAACTAAGGGGAAGGACACGTGTTTTGGGTGGTAAAATCAACTGGACTTGATTGGATGGTTTGGTGAAGGAGAGAATTATTGAGGAAAACTCGTTTATCACCAAGAAACTGAAATTCAGATGGATAGACTGAGTAGTCCGCAGTGAAGTCAGTGTCTGATGGCAAAGCTGAGCTAAAAATCCAGCTCTTCTCTTGAATACAACACATGGACTTGTGAGATTTCTGATGATCGTTAGCGGAGAAGCAGACTAAGCCGGTGGCCTCGACCTTGCTATATGAGGTTTTCACCACTAGGCTAGCCAGCCACAGGCATGCATCCCACGCAGGCATGGTGCCTCAGAGCTGACAGTGTCTCCTGGAGCCACCCGGAGTGTGAATGTCTCGTGTGTCCCTCAGAACACCTTTGCGGCTTCTGATCAAGCCCCTTCCTTCCAGGTGAGTGGACAGGTTGCTGTTCTGCTGTCTTCCTCCACCCCTCCAGTCCTGCCTCCAAAGCTAGGAATTGATGCTATGCTCATCTCAGTGCTGGGGCGTACTTCTGCTCAGATACAACGCAGAAGTGGCTGCAGTGTCCCTCCCAAATTTGCCGGGAGACAGGACCTTGGCGCCAGGCCGGTCCTTCAGGGGCTCTGAATGAACCAAGACAAGGAGTTTCCTCTGCAGTACTTGTCTCTGGTAACTGTGCCTTCCAATCTCCTTCGACTTGTCTGAATATCCGAAGCATCTCAAATCCAGCTTGGCAAAGGCTCTTCCCCACCGTGCCTCAGTGTACCTCTCTGGCCACACGCTCTCTCTGCTTCTCTAACACTCTCTGTTCCCCAAACTTACCATGCCCCTTTCCTGTGCTTTCTATGTGCTCTTTCCACTTCTGGCATTGTCCTCCCCCACTCCCTTCTCCACCCAGAAAACTCCTGTTTATCCCTCCAAACCCATCCAAATATCCTGCCTCCAGGAAGTCTCTCTTTCCAGCTCTTGTTCGTAACAACGGCCACACTGACTTGTGACATTGTTGTTCTTGTGTCTTTCTCCTCCACCAGGCTGTGCCTTCTGTCTGCCTCCTAGGGGCTCCAGGGAGAGACTGGCCCATAGTCAGCCCCCTCTAAATATTTGCTGAATGCGTGGCTGAGCGGCCTAGCCGGCACACATTCTTTCCCCTCATCCTTCAATTTCAAGGGGAATTGCATTCTTGAAGCCCCTCTGGGTCTTTCAGAGGAAGCCTCTCTCAGCCTCGCTACTTTCCCTTCTATTGATCCTGGGATTTATGGCACTATTGTTTCTTTTTATTAGGCTGTAATGGCCTCCGTTAAAACATGTTACATGGAAATAGGCTAATTAAGTGTGTCGAATAAGTCATCATCCCGCAGAGTGGCCAGCCCTCCCCGGGCAGCCCTTGGTGACTCACAGTGGAGGGAGGCAGGCAGGGCACAGGGATAGCATGTCCTCCTCGCCCCTGTTTCTCAGAATGGTAGAGGGCCCCCTCAAGGCCAGAGGCTCCCCACTTTGCTCTGGGGGCCTCTTGGAGTCAAGGACTCTGTCCATCCCCATGGGTTGGAGTGGACAGCGCCCACGCTGGGAGACTTGCTTTCTGCTCCTCTGACTGTTCCTCGTCTAGGTCCTCATGGGAAGGGGAAAACTTCTAGTAGCAGGGTTATGATCGACTCTGGTGGGAAACCCGTTTCACCCACCTCTGTTTCTCTGTTTCCCATTCAGCAACACTTCCCAAATCCATGCTTGTTTGCAGGAAGCCCAGTGGGCAGGAGATGCTCCAGTTCTTGGATGAGAGGTGAACGCCTGCCTTTTGAGGAATTTCCAACGGGCCCTTGGGCTAGTACAGACCGGACTCCCAGATAGTGGTGTTTGCCTTTTTAGACAAGGACATCATTCTGGGTTCTTCTTGTCCATGAGAGAATGGAGTATTTGATAGAATTCTCATGAGAAAGAGTCCCTCAAGGATAGGGGACATGAACCCACATGAAAAATTTTCAGTTTTGCTCCACCAGTGGTAAAAGCCTCATTGCTTGCTTGAATCCACTCTTCAAAGCCCAGTCAAGCTCACTGTCTTCTCCTCCCTTGAACTTCATGAACATGTCTCAAATACTTAACCCTGTAGGATAGTAGTCAGGCTCTGTTCTCCAAGAAGCTTGGGGAACACTGTGTGAACAGAGTTAGACGGGCTTATTTTCTGCAGGACTTCTCAGAGCTGTCCACATGTTAATGTGCATTACGGATCTGCCAGGAAAGCGTGGCGGGTCCCAACTCTTTACTACCCCTCCCCAATGTGAGGATCATACATCCTGCCCTTTGCCATGTGATTTTGCAGTGCCTCCCCCTAGACCAGGCCGTGTATGGTTCCAGTTCCTACTGATGCTCAGCTCGGCTACGTGACCAATGGAAGATGGGCAGAAGTGGGGTGTCTCAGAATGGACACGACCACGGACATGGCAAGGACCTGCTAGTTTTCTCTCCCATTTTTGCTATTGCCATGAAGAGAGCACACGCCCAGCAGCCACTCTCCCAGAATGCAGCTGATGAGGAGACTTAAAAGCAACCTATAATCTGAAACAGAGTTGGCCCACCCAACCTCTTCCGGCCAAGGAATGAGAAAGTAGCGCTTAGCAGTAATGGCCGTGTCAGTTTCTTACTGCTGCTGTAACAAATGACCACAGACTGAGTGGCTTAGAGCAGTACCCACTCATTCTCTCACAGCTCCAAAGTCTGTCTCCCTGGGCTAAAGTCAAGATATCGACAGGGCCAGTTCCTTCCGGGGGGCCCAGGGGAGAACCCCCTGCCTTGCCTTTCACAGCTTCGAGGGACCACCTGTGTCGCCTGGTTCAGGGCTCCTCTCTCTGTCTTCGAAGCGTGTCACTCCAACTTCCGCTTCTGTTATATGACATCTCTTCCTCTTCACTCTGACCCTCCTGCCTCTGTCTTACAGGGACCCTTGCGATTACATTGGGCCTACATGAATCATCCAGAATAATCTTCCCATCTCAAGACACTTAACTCCATCACAACTGCAAAGGGCTTTTTGCCATAGAAGGTAGCATTCATAGGTTCTGGAGATTAAGTGATGGATGTATTTGGGGTCCATGGTTCAGCTGATCTCACTGGCTGATACAAAAAAAAAAAAAGGAAAAAAGATAAAAATATAGAGAGTTTCCCTAAGTTTTTGGGAATTTTTTTTTCCCCACAGAGCATCTCAGAATACCTCCTCCCTCTTTCTGAGGATACCACTTGAAATTGAGCCCTACCCCTATTCTTTGGTATTTCTATTGCTAATTTTTAGTGATTAGTAAAGCGATATCCCATTGCCTTCTGTAGGATTATCAATTCCTGCAGATTCGGTTCGGCCATTTCCTTGGCTTAGAGGTTCTCCTACTTTCCTAATCTGTACAAGAGGGATAACGTCTGACGCCCCTCTTTGTACCATCTTTTCCGATTTTGCCTTGTAATGGGTTCTTTAAACCAAAATACCTTTCAAAAACCAAAAGGAAAATGGCAAATGACCCAGGCTCCGCAACAGACCAGTGAGATACAGTTATGATTATTGGGTCTTTCTGGAAACCTCAAATCCCCCACGTGAAGCATCGGCAGAAGCAAATGCCATTAGTGAGTCCTTTATCACAGACGGAAGGGCAGGTTGCATGCCCGCTGGAAAGCTCGGGTCCTGAAACCCACAAAACTCTTTCGTAGTAACTGATCTTTTCATGCTTACAAGAAAGATCTATTTTGTGAGAGGAAGATGACCCAAAAAAGGGTTAAGCCCTAAAAGGTTCATTTCCTCCACTCTGCCTGCTCTAGAATCTGGGATAATTCCTGCCATTAATATTTTAAGCAACTAATTTGACATTTTTCCATTTAATTAACTTGCATACATATGAGAACAGGGCTTTGAGAGTACCATGACATTTAAACAAAGTCATTTAAGTTTTCCCATTTCTGGCGGAGCACGGCTTTCTTCTTTGCCTTTTTTCTTTGTGCTCCCTCTCTGTTTTGCATTCCTGATTCTGATGCTGGCTTTTTAGCTCAGAGGAGTGACCAAATTTCCCCAAGCAAATGTCCCACAGCCTCAACCTAGGTGACGTGGGTGGGCCTGGAGCTCTGCGCTACGGCTCTTTTAAACTCGATCCTGCTCTTTTCCAGGCTTTTCTACAAATGGCGTTTCAATCAGAGCAGGCTAGCGTCACAGGCTAATGTTTTCCTGTTGCCACACCAACCCCCGGTGGGAGTGGGGGAGGCGCAGCGGGAATGCAAAACATTTATCAAATGTAACCATCTCCACAGAAAAGCCGGGTTTCAGGAGGCAAACAATAGCTCCGTGACAATTTCCCTTCCCAATGACAAATAATTGCTGTCATATCATCAAATGATTAAGAAATAAAGGAAAACAGACAAATGGAGTGTATCCATTGAGGGATGTTGTGGGGGTCCAGGGAGAGGTTCGCTCAATGTTCCGTAATTGAAAAATTGCGCCCTAATTAGCTCCCACCCTGGAGGATTCATGAGTTCTCTGCACCATCCAATCCGCAGCCCGCCGAGTCACAGAACTTGTAGCCACGAAAATTTACTGCTGGTTTCAGAAGGGGCTGTGCAGTCTCCAAAGGCATCCAGGGAACGAGGCTCTTCAGCTTGCCCAGCCCTCAAGAAGGAGTCATTACTTCATACTTTCATCTGCCATAATTAATCACAGATTTCTCTGCCTATCAACAGCGCCGGCTGCTCTCCCCAGATGAACCTGGGCACTCATGCCTCCGGCTTATCGGCGGTGGCCAGCCCGGCCCGGCTCCCGGCTCACACAAGGTCAAGGGAGCTGCATTCCCAGGAGGTAAATGGCGCCCCCTCATCCCAGTCACCAAGGGAGAGAATGGGGCCTGCATTTAAAATGAAATCCCGCTGCAAACCAAGCTCAGAGGACTCTGGACAGATTCCAGGTCTTCATTTCCACCCACGTTCGAGATATTCTTTAGGGACTTCTAATGAGGCGGTCAGGAAGACTCGCCCTGTAAGAGAGGCGTGTCTCCATTCTCCTCCATTCCCTCCCTCTGGACCTGGGGTTTAAATCCCAGCTCCATGACCTCATTAGCCTCATGACCTTGGGAAAGGGACTCGGTCTGTCTGAGCATGAGTCTTTCCTTTTGTAAAATGGAGATCATAGGACCTACCTTTCAGAAGTAAGATGGTGACCGGGGGAGGCCATGGCCGAAGGATCTGGGTGATGGTTGCTAGCAGTGCCTCATGATTCCTATATGGAAAGGGGGGAGGGTAATGATCTCACCTCTCCTCTAGGATTTTAATGAGGTTTGAGTAGAGAGTGCATTACACGTATGTGGAGTGCCTGGAACAAAGTTGGTACCCAGGAAATATTTGAATTGAACTGAATTGAATCATACATAATTGGTTCATTCATTCATTTAATCCATCAGCTAATAGCTGTCGAATGATTACTTTTTGTCAGACACTTGGTTAGACATAGGATATACACCGGGGAGTGAGACAAACTTGAATCGTGCCCTTGGGAGCTTCCATTCTAGGGGGAGAGCACGATGAAAAATAAATTTAAGAAACACGACATGCAAGTTGTAAAAAGTTCTATAAGAAAATAGACAAGAACACAGATAAAAGCTAAGAGTTGGCAGTGATTTTTAAAGGAAGACCAAGAGGCCAAAGACACAAGCATGTGAGGAATGATAGGGAAAAGCATTCCAAGCAGAGGGAACAGCCTGGCAAAAGCAGGATGAATCTTAACATATTCCAGGAACTGAGAACAGGCCAGGAGTCGGGCTATTAGAGCACACGAGCCCAAATCTCAGTGATTTCAGACAATACAGGTTTATTCCTTCTTCTTGTCAGAATCCATCAGGCGTTTGGTGGGTGGTCTTTCGCTCAGTTATTCAAAACCCAGGCTCCCTGCTGTCCCCTAAGGTCTCCTTGGAGTGGTCCATTATATCCTCGGCATGCAGCCAAGAGCAAAAAGAAAAAGCTCTTGGGACATTTGGGGGCCGAGGCCAGAGGAGATGTGGGTCACTTGCACTCATATCTCATTGACTGGAGCTCAAAGACCTGGTCCTGCCTCCCTGCAGAGGACCTGGGAGATGGTATGTCCCTGTGCGCAGAAGGACAGTAACAGGTTGGGAGAACACACAGTGAGTGAGGAGAGACAGAAGCTGGGTTGTACAAGGCCATGGAAACCAGGGGGGGAAGTGTGACGTTCATGCAGAGAGAATGAGAAGCCATTCCAGGGCATTCCTCACATGCCTGTTTAGATCTTACTTGGTGAGAATGGGAAGCTAGTCAAAATTCATGGCATGACCGAATTTATACCATGAGAGGACTTCTCTGGCTGCTATGAGGAGAACACATCTGCAGAGGGCAATACTGGTCCCTTGAAGGTGCCTGGGATTAAGGTGATGAAGAAGGGGATGGACAGAAAGCGACAGATTGGAGAGACTTCAGTCCCCACAGAACTGGCTTCAGCCTCACCGACTTGCCAGCTCGCAGGTGCCTGTTGACGTGGGTCTATCACGCGAGGCTCCAAAAGATGAGAGAAGACATGAAAGCACTGGGTCGAGCAGCTGGCTGTGCAGAGTGGAGGAGTTCCAGAAGTTTCTACCTGAACCAAAAGCTTGGTCTTTCTCCTCGCTGGCCCTCTGGCCCAGGGCAGCCACAGACCCTCCAAGTCCTGCTTCCGTCGCAGTGAGAGATGTTGACATTCAGCCCACCTGGTTCCCACCCGTCCTGGGGCAGGCAGCTGGGGCAGCTGGGATGAGGTGGACAATTGCAGAGTGTGACCACTCACAGAGCACGGGCTTCAAGTTGTTCCATTTAATCCTCCCGACTGGGCTGGGAGGATGGACGGAGTTACTGTTGACTCTCTGTTTTACAGACAAAGAAACAGACTCGTGGCGCTCCCGTGACTTGCCCAACGTTACCCTTTTAGTAAGAGCAGCAGGTCTGAGCACAGGTCTTCCGTTGGCTTCGATGCAACACAGTGGAGTGCCCTACTGGCAGGCTGTGTCTAGACTCACACGGAGGCCAAAAGTGAGTGAGGATCTGCCTTGGACGGCCCATGCTTCCTGCCAGTACGGCGATGGACTCCTCGAACTGCATGCTGCCCAGCCAGTCCCGTGGGACACCAGCGTCCCCTTCTGCGAAGCGTTTGAACAGGTCCCTGGCTTCTGAACCTGGCGGATCTTCAGAATCACCAGGCAGTCTTTAAATACACGGTGTCCTGAGCTACCCCAGACGTAGTGAAGCAGAATCCCAGAGACGATGGGAACCAGTCGGCTGTGTTTTGAAATCTCCACAGGTGCCCGGTGACCTGGTGCTCGGATAAAAGCACTGTGGCCTCGTCAGTGCACGTAGCGGTGGGCTGAGCGAAGCACAGGGAGAAACTGCTATTACCTAGTGAATTGGTGACAGAGTCAGGCGTGGACGACGGGTCTCCTGCCTTTCTAGTCTCTTTTCCGCAGGACGGCCCTGATGCTCTGAAGAGGTCATGGGGACGTCCAGCCTTATCGGTGGTCCAGAAAGATCAGAGTAGGGTAGGAGTTTTAAGGTTATCTATCCAACCCAGCGGTTCCCCAATTTCTGTTGGCCCAACTGCATTGGAGTCCCAGGAGTTGTGTGTTACAACACAGCCTTCTGGCCTCACTCTGCACCTACTGTGCCAGCGACTGTACAAATATCCCTGGTGATTCTGCCATCAGCCCTGTGTGGAAGCCACTGATACAGCCTTCCCATTTTACAGCCAATAAAACTGAGGCCCAGAGAGAAGCGATTTGCCTAGAATGACCTGGCCTATCAGGCAAGTTTCCTGGCTCAGTGTACAGCTCCTTCCACCAGCCCTCACTCATCAGAAAGTCAGTCCATCTGTGCATGGGTGCAGGTGGTGGGCCAATAGCAGCAAGAGGGGCCGTTGTGTTGAAAGAGCTGCCTCAGGTTTCCTTCCGCTGATTATCGATGCTGCTTCTCCCTTCTCTTCCCCTGCTCATCCTAACGTGATCAATTACTCACAGGAATGAATTACGCACACAGCCTACAGTCTATTAGGTAATCGGTGATGCGCAGGCTCAGGGAGCCAACAGGCAAGGCGGGCTGTCTGGAGCAAAGGCCAGCAGAAGGGACAGCGTGGGCGCAGTGAGAGGAGGAGTCTCTAAACAGATAAAGCTCCAACCCTCTGGCAATGGATGAGCCGTCTGGGCCCCCAGAGATGGACTCGCAGGCCAAACTTGAAAACACATGTTTGGAACAACTGGCACTCTGCCTGGGGCTGCAGCTCCGCGGGCCGACCACCAACCACCTTCCCCAGCTCCCACGGTCCCGAACCCCCAGGAGGCCTAGCTCCCATCCGGGGATGCTGTTAACACAGAGGAGGGCCGGGGGACCTGAAACTGCATTTCTCACAAACTCTTGGATAATACCAGCACTGCTGGTCAGAAAAGCAAGGCCCTAGCAAGCAGTGTGGGCAGAACTGATTGGTCAGCCAACTTGTTCATATTAGGTTGTCCCAGTCAGCTCCTTCTGCATTTGCTGCATCCTCTGCGTGCAACAGCGTCCTTCCCTTCTGGAACCTGCCTAGAAAACTCTTCCCCATGCATATTTTGGTTCAGGCATGCCTGTTCTCTAAAAGTCTTCCTTGACCCCCTCTGGCCCCAACTTAGAGCAGACGATACTTTCACCGTGCCCCGATCACTCTCCATTATGGCAATACTTAACTCTTGTGTGAACAGTTTGCCCACTTGTCACTCAATGGCCTGGGAACTCCGTAAAAACTGTACCAACTCTTTCGTTTCTCCATGGCCCAGCCTGATAGCGCTCTGCTAGCCACTGGGCACCAGAGGGCCTGGGAACTTTACAGAGATCCCTAAAAAAGTTTGAGACCTGAAAACAAAATTATTGGATCAAAACACAAAGGAAAAACTTTGCAATAGAAATTAATAAAATTTTAATGAAACGTCTCCAAAACAAAATATTACATCAACCACATTAATGGTTTCATTTAGTATTCATAAAAATTCATAAAAATTTCATTGTATTTGAAAACGATGGGCAGGTTAGGTTTTCTCACTTTGCAAGAATTCTTGAATACCCTCATAACTGCTGAGAAATCAAAGCCAGGCATAGATCGAATGAATTACGTGCAGCCGAATCATTTCAAAAGCGAAGTTATAAAAATAATCTTTATTTTTCTTTACAGAAAAAAAATACGCTTAATATGGAATATGGGTGAATTGCAATATGTGTGATGTGTGTGAGTTGGAGCTTCCAGAGCAAGTGTGTCTAGGTCTTAGAAAGTCTGAAAACAATCTGGAAGACTGGCCTGGGGGAAGCATGCGATAGATTTCTCCCAAATGAGTGGATAAATAAATGGCAACCCAAAGTGATTCTGAAAAGTGTATAGGTGGGAGGAAGGGAAGAAAAACAGGGCAGAGAAATATATAAAACATAAGCCAAAGTTTTAAGACAACAACAAAGGAAGTCCTTGTTAGCAAGAAACCCCAGCCCCGACTGGAGGACGGAGGCAGGCGATATCGCCCCCTACTGGCTGGAGGAGTTGTCCACACACATTGGCTTCATTTATTGATCTGTCATTGTTGCTTCTCCAATGCCAAGAACATCAAAGCCCTTTGGATTTCCCTCAAAGAAAGAAGTCAGTGGTCCTGAGGTTCAGCTTCTGCCTCTCTCCGGGAAGGAGGCTTGAGGGGAGCTGTGTCAGACATCCTGACATGTATCCAAACCCATCTTGAACCTATTTCTACCTTCCTCCCAAACCTCCTCTTGGTTAACGTGTTCCATATGTTTCTTTCCCTGATGGAAAATAGGCTTTGCTTTTATTGTAAAGGACAGCATTGAAAAGTCTGGGGGACAGGGCTTTGTTCTAAGACAAACAAGATTTGGGGAGTTCTTCTAAGGGAGCAATCAGAGATAAACAGGAAGAATTATATCCAAGATGTTCACTGCAGCATTATTTATAATAATGAAAGAGCGGAAACAGAATAAGTGGCCAACAACAAGGGGATCTGCCCACACAATAGAAGGTTACACAGCCATTAAAAGTCACGTTTTTTCAGATCACTTTATTTTTTTTTAAATATTTTATTTATTTATTTATTTATTTATTTATTTATTTATTTATTTGAGAGAGAGTGAGCGATCACAGAGGAAGAGGGAGAAGCCGACTCTCCTCGGAGCAGAGAGCCTGACACCGGGCTCGATCCCAGGACCCGCAGATCATGACCTGAGCCAAGTTCGACGCTTAACCGACTGAGCCACCGGCGCCCCTGAAGATTATTTTATAGAAGTATCCAACCTTTGGTGAGCCCTTCGGAGGCTCCAGGCCGCATTGTCTGTGCTTTACAGGTCTTACAACAGCCCCGAGAACAAAGTACACTGCTTGCATTATCTCCGTGTGACATGCAGGGAAACTGAGGCCCAGGCAAACCAAGGTTGCGCCGCTAGGCTGGGCATTGCACTGGCACCCCAGGGCTGCACCGTGACGTGATGGGCTGCAGGATGCTGCCTCCCTCTCACACAGATTCACGGGCCGTGGAGGCAAAGCTGTGAGTCCCTCCCTGGATCTTCAGCCAGCTGTCACAAAGGAGGGCAGATCGGGCTGCAAGCAGAGGCGTGGTGGGGACTTGGCCAGGCAGCTCTCACAAGGAGTGCTGACAGAGGTGGAAAGATCCCAAGTGAAATCCTGGAGATGGCAGCATGGGGGGGGGATAGTTTAGCTAACACGGACAGGGTAGGGACGGCTAGCACGTCAGGTGCAGTGTAACCGCGCACTGGACACCAACAAATACAGCACGGGAGACTGGGCTGAAGCCCTGCATGTGCACCAAAGCAGGGACAGTAGTCGTCGAAGCTGCTAGCATTGGTGAGCCCGTCCGCACACCGTGCTGAGTGCTTCTCTGGGGCTCTCGTTAAACCCTGAGGACCACTACCTGTCTTTGAGCTATCATCATGCCCATTTCACAGGTGAGAGAACTGAGATCTGGCAAGATTTGAGTCATTTGCCTGCAATTTCGACCAGTAAGCGATAGTGCTGGAGTTGAAGTGTGTGGTGCCGAGGCCACGTGCTTGACCACTGTGCCACCTCTCCCCTCCCGTGGGGCAGGGGGCCTGCCACGCACGGGGATAGGAGTCCACGTTCGCCCCCCAGCAGCCCATGCTGCTTGCTGTTCCATCAGCTACAGCTGGCCTCCCTTGCTGTTCATGGAACCATACTACAGGCAAATGAGGGCAAAGCCTCCTGGGTTATGAGAACCCCCAGGAAGCCCAGCTTCTGGCAACACAAGAGAGGGGAGAGCAGACAGATCCCTCCACATTTGGGGAAAACCACCAAATGGTTTCTGGTTCCTCAAGCTAATGCTGTGTGAAGTCCAAGGGGAATCTGAAACAAAGGAACACCACAGGCCCACCCCAGAAGTCCTGGGCCCCTCCTCAGCCCCAAGGGGCCGGCTCCTCACTGGGTAGCCTCCAGCCCTAGGGCCTCAGCTGCTTCCTCCAAGAGCCCCCACTTCCTACCAGACCCCTGGGCTCTGAGCTTGCTTCCCAAGCCTGCAGCAGAAGGGCCCAGCCCTCCCACACCCCAAAGGCAAGCTCCTCTCAGACTCTTTTAATGCTCTGTGTTCACCGTCCACAATAGCAAACATGGGGATTTTTCTGGGTTTCCCTTTCATGGTCTAACTCCCTTCCTGAAGAGGTAAATGGAGGTCTCTGTGGATTCTGGCTACTGTATGCCTGGAGGTCGGACTCTCCCGAAAGCCGGGTGATCCACCCTACCCACCTCCCTGGGGTAACGGTCTCCATGGAACAGACAGTCCTTGGGGGCCAATCTAGCGCCAGCACCCCACTCCCCCACAAGCACACCCCCCAGCAGACCCACAGGAGCAGGCTCTGGAGACACGCTGTCTGGAGACACCCCCTTTCCTAGCCACAGGCCCCTGCCCCAAAGCCACTAGTCTGCCCTCGGGGCTTCGCCACAGGGCCTGCCCCCGAGACCAGCGCCCGGAGGGAGAGCCTGTCCTCGGCCTCTGCAGGGCATTTGGCGGTGAGGAGTAGGACCAGGCAGCCGGGCCCTCCTCTACCGGAGAGATCCAGCCCGAAGATGGAGAGAAGAAAGAGGAAGAAAAGCCGTGAGACTGGGAGGAGAGCCACAGGCATGACTCCACAGTTCCTGATTCTAGTTCCTCCCAAGCGGGGCTGCAGTTTTCACCCCCAGGTTTTGTGAAATACAGCCGTATCCTTTCCACAAGGTCATCATTTTGCTAGGACTACTGCAACCTGCCACCCCGGACCCACTCACAATCGCCATACGGGTGGCCACGCCTGATTAATCCTTCATCTCATGCTTCTGAGACTTAAATAGCTCCCTGCTACATACAGGATCAAGTCCAAGTTCCCAAACACAGCGTTCAAGTTCACTGTCTACCCCCTGCAGCCTTCTCACTCCCCATTTCAGATTCTGTGTCTTAGCTGGACAGCACTGCTCTTGGCTTCCCCCTGCATGCTTTAGCTCATTCTGTTCCCTTCGCCTGGCGTTCCCTATGTTTGCATCACTGCCTTGCTAACTTGGACTCTAACTTCCCAGGCTGGGTAGAGGGGGCTCTTCCTCTGGGCTCCCCTGTGTCCTGGCCTCGCTCAGCCTATCAAAACTCAGACCAGCCTGTGTGGTAACTGGCTGCTTTCTTGTCTTTCCACGGCACCGTGGGCTCTACGAGGGCCAAGATCACAACTTCTTCTCTGCTCCCCTGTGCTGTGTTCCGCGCAAATTACCCCATCCTTCCAAAGATTGAGTTCCAAGAGAACGTTCATGTCCCCTGTCCCAATTTTACAGAGGATGAAACTGAAGCTCAGAGAGGTTCATAGAGACCCCGGGTCACAGAGCTAGGCCTGAATTAGAAGCAGGATTCTGCTTCAAACCCTGTGCCCTTCCCACTACACCCACCATTGATCAAACCGCTCTGGCCCTCCTCCGTGTTGACGCCATGATGAGTTTCTTTAATCGTGTGTATCCCATTTGGGGCCATCCACTCTTCTGAGCTCCCAGAAGACTTCCAACATGCACCCTGGGATCAAAATTTGGAATTAGGCTCCCATGCTTCACTGACACCCTCACAGGGGTGGGTTTCTCACCTTGATGCCCTTGTGTGTGCTGGTCCTTCTGCCCAGGTTCCCCACGAGGATCTTGCTCCTTATCCCCACTCCTTCATCAAGTGTCCCCTCCTATTGGAAGCTTTCCACAGCCTTCCTGAGCTTGGTGCTCATTGCCTCCTTGCCTCGAGCCCATTGAACTTTTCCATTTCTCTGAGACAATCCCTGGCTACCCAGCAGAGCTCGGTCCCTACCCATTTGCTCATGTCTGTCTCCTAATAGACGGTGATCACTATGTTATTCAGATTCTAGCCAAGAACCTGGTTTGTAACAGGTGCTTAATTGAAGTGTGTCCTGAGGAAGAGGCAGGGAAAGGATGATGTTTGCAAAGCATTTCACATTGAGAAAGCCCTCTAGCCCCACGATGGGGGAACAAGACTTAACCCCATCTGATTTCTCTACGGCTTCTAACAAAGAGCTGGGAACACGGTAAAGAATCAGCTAGCATTTTCAGACCAAATTCTACATACCACAACTTTCTTCTGCATTTGTGCTGATATTTACAAAGCATTTTTGCAAGCATTGACTTACTTCATTTTCATAATAATCATTAGGGTGCTTGTCCTCTAATCTTTTTTATTATTATTATTTTATATCGAGGAGGCACTAGAATCAGCCCCTGATCCCAGGCCTTACCTGGTGGCAGCCTATCCCAGAGCACAGACCCCTATCTGAAGTCAGAACCCTGCAGCCTTGACACATCCACGTACGTCAAGGGCATGCTTAACCACTCTTGGTCCATGCACAGCATGGTTACGGGATGCTTATGGATACAGGGAAACCTTAGCCAATAAATGGCTGTGCTCCCAATATCAGTGGCCCAGAGCAGATAGTTCAACCACCCTCAGCCTTGTCATTTCGTTCAGTAGCTCCGTCCCCTCCCAAGCCTCCCACCACAGAGAAGGTCCCATGGCTTCCCAGTTCCTGTGAACGAGGGTGGAGTGTCAGCGCCTCTCAGATGTCAGCTGACAGGCAGAGCCAGCACCACATCCCTTGTGGCCTCACTTCTTAATTAGGCCTCCACGGTGTTACTCAGCTGTCCCCTTGGCTCCTCCGGTTTCTAGGAGCATAGCCACGCCACCGAGCCACCCTGATCAGTAACGCAGGACCACTGCCCCTGAGGTCTTTGGAGCAAAGACCTGCCAGAGGGATGAAGATGGCATTCCCAGAAGTGCCTGCCATTGCCAGGTCAACCTAGGTCTTGAGCTGGACCCCTCCCCCAGCTCAAGTCCAGCTTTCCCCCTGCCCCCCACTGAGCAACAAACAGCAATGAGCAACAAACAGCAATGTCCAAAGCATCCAACCACGCCCAACCAACCCTCTCTCTCCAGCTTCCCCTTCGAACTTACTGTCCTCAGAGCTGCCTTCCCAGATGGGGAAGGTGTCACATGACAGAGCTCAGAGGTGGCCACACACCGGGAGCTTCCAGATCTCCCTCGCCACAGAGGCCAACCTTCGGTCAACTGCCTCTTCTCTCAAGAGAGACACCAGAATGGCCGCCAGCAGAGGGAGAGGGACTGGCCAGTTGAGACCTGAGTTGGAAGCCTGGCTCTGCCATCAAATTGCTGTGTTTGTTTGGTCAAGTGGCCCCATTCCTCTGGGCTTCAGGTGGCTCTCCTCCCGGGGAGGGTGGTGGCTTCCTTGAGCTCTCCATTTCCTCTTTCCTTCCAGGCCTCTCGATAACCAGAAACTACAGTTCTGCGGCAGGGATAAAGTTTAGGGCACTGACAGTAAAGGTTCCTCCCTTTCTGCAAAAATAACAAACCCACAATAAAAATAGCAGTATTTCTATTTAGTAACTGCTCACTCTGTGCAAGGCAGCACTCTAGGTGTGTTTCCTTGCACAATCTCATCTCATCTTCACAGAAACACTGACAGGTGCATGTTCCTGTGGCTCCCATTTTAAAGATGGAAAACAAATTCTCCAAAAAATTCTGTGTTTTGTCTGTGGACACACAGCTGGAAATGGAGACAAGCTAGATCTGAAACGGGGCAATTTATCTGCAGAAGAAAGACACGTTAGAACTGCATTCTTTTCTTTCTTTTTTTTTTTTTTAAGATTTTATTTACTTATTTGACAGAGATAGAGACAGCCAGCGAGAGAGGGAACACAAGGGGGGAGTGGGAGAGGAAGAAGCAGGCTCATAGCAGAGGAGCCTGATGTGGGGCTCGATCCCAGAACGCCGGGATTGCGCCCTGAGCCGAAGGCAGACACTTAACGACTGAGCCACCCAGGCGCCCCTGAACTCCATTCTTTTCTGCATTGGTCTGACCAGCTCAGCTTTTCCTTCTCCATAGAGCATTTATAAAATTCAATCGCATCCTTGGGCACAAAGGAGAAATTTTTTTGAATTTTAGATTAGAGATTTTATAGGTCACAATCTCTTACTGTAATTCAAAATTTTCAAGTAAAAAAAATGTGGCTGAAAATATTCTTAACTATTTGGGAGTTAATAAACACAGTTCTAGATAACCCATGGATCAAAAGAAATATTAAAATGAAAATTAGGTGTGCCCGGGTGGCTCAGTCGGTTAGCGTCCAACTCTTGGTTTCAGCTCAGGTCATGATCTCACGGTCCTGGGATTGAGCCCTGCGTTGGGCTCCAGGCTCAATGGGGAGTCTGCGTGGGATTCTCTCCCTCCCTTCCCCTCTACTCCTCTTCCATGTGTGCGCGTGCGCTCTCTCTCTCATAAATAAATAAATAAATTTTTTTTTAAAAAAAGAAAATTAAAAACCATCTAGAAACAGATGAAAAGGGGAACATTTTATTTCAAAACCTATGGGATCCCAAAAAAAGCTCAGCTAAGGGGGAAGTTATGGCCCAAAACGTCTTCTTATTAAAGAAGTCTTAAAGACTAAAAATAAAGGAGCTGCATACACATCATAAAGAATTAGAAAAAAAATCAGCAAACAAAAAAAGAAAGTACAAAATGGGAATTGATTAGTAGCTGAAATTAATAACACAGAAAATAAGAGAAAGGGGTACAAAACACACGGAACAGGTGCTTTGAAAGTAGAGTTGGCGGGCGAGGCCAGTGGTATCTCGGCACAGGCGGGGCCCCCCGCTCCATGAGCACCCCCCTTGTGCCCAGTCCACGGGTCGGCAGCTGGCTCCTGGCACTTGGGGTCCGCCCCTTGGCCAGGTGGCTTCCTCCTACCTGGCCAGAGCATGGCATCGTCTGGCGGTTTGACTGCCCACCCGAGACTCGTTGGACTGGAGTCGGGAGCATTTCCTCCCAGAAATAAAGCTCCTCCGTCTGGGCTTATTAGGCAAACGAGTCAGTTTTGTGTTTTCAGCAATGAAAGCTGCTGCGGTTTTGTTTTCTCTCTGTTGCCAGGAGTCAAGAGGAAGTCTGTGGTTAGACATCTTCGGGTGGAGACGTACACAAACACAGCAGCTAGAAATGAGCTCCTCACATTCAGCTCGCCCTGCCCGGTGGAAGGAGGCTAATGAGACTGAACTCATGGAGCAGGGGGAGGTGGGGAGAGACACGGAGGAACGCTCAGACCTGCAGCAGCACTCACCCCTCCTCTCGTCCCCGGCCGGCCTCGGCTTCCCATTCTGACAGTGGAATCCTGCGGATCCATGTTCTCTTCCAAGGATGAGGTAACCCAGTTTGCCTTCACTTGGTCCAGAGGCTGAATTTAGAGATCCCCGTGAGTTGGGTGCTGGTCTCAGGAGAGCTCTCCATAGCAGAGCTGTGGCAGATGCTTCTGGCTGCCAGCACTGTGGGTCCCAGCCTCTCCCTCTTTTCCATTACAACCCAGGACTTGTTCCATGGGGCAGTGCACCCCGCCACAAGGGCTCACACCTCCAGCCTCCCGTGTCATCCAGAGGCTGTCCATTTGACTGCAGTTCTGGCCAATGAGCTATTGCCTTTCCAAGAAGACTTTCCCTTTCCTAATATAGGTGCCATTCCTCCTCCATCTCCATTCTTTGTCCTGCCTGGGACTTGAATGCAAGCCTGGAGGTGCGGCACCCATTTTGGGGTGTATAAGGTAGAGCAGAACCAGAAAGAGTCCAGGCCCTCAACGGTGTAATGACATCACCTTCTGCCCTGCCCTGCGCTGCCCACCCCCATGGGATCCTTCTGTCAAGGGAGAAATAAAGCTTCAGCTGTTAAAACCACTTGGCGGTTCTGTCACTGCCGGTGAATGTATTCCTAAACAAGACCATTAGTTTTTGTAGGATTTTCAAGATATTTTCACCCCATCTTCTTATTGGGTCCTCACAGAAATTCTGCAAAGTGGATAAGTGTCTTTCTCCCCATTTTCAAATGATGAAATGGGCTCCATGGATATGATGAAATGAGTCAGATGGAGTCAGGGTTCAAACTCCAGGACACTGTGCCCCGGTCCATTGCTTTCCCCCAAAAAATTCCTTCTTGTCTATAAGCAGTTCAGGGCTATCTTCGCCCTCACTATGCCTCACCCCACACACAGAAAGCAGAAGTGCCTTAGGACCCAAGGAGCATGTGGCCTGAGTTTGGTCCCACCTGCTAGTGCCAGGAGTTGACACACTCTCTTATTTGAAAATCCATCACTTCCAATCAAAGGATCTGGGTTCAAGTCTTGGATTTCCCACTTAACTTGCTATGTGCTCCTAGGCGGGCAAAATCTCTGAAAATCTCCCTGCCCATCTATACCATGAGAATGGCAGCCCTTCTCCACCAGAGGCTATGATCATAAATTCTGAGATCTATGATGATATATGACATACGACAATAAACTCGGAGATAGGAATCTCTAAGCAGTCAGGATGTCAGGGAGAACACTTTGTGCGTGATAAAACACTGATGTCCTTATTAAGGAGCTGTTATCGTGATGACTTTGGTCTGTCTCCAGGCTGTGACTCCTCCCTCAGCTCAGCCCCCTTTGTGGTTGATGTGTAAATTACAGATCTGTTTCACATGCCTTCGTGACCACTGGTCACCATTTGTCAACCTCCTGGGAGCTGAGAACGTTGATCTCGTGAGCATGCTCCCTTAAGAAAGGATAATGTTAGTGTTACAATACCCACGTGCTCATTAAGTGAGGCTATTTTATTTCATAAGTTTTTCACCTTCTTAGTGACCAAAATGTATCCATTCATCCACCTTCCAAAAAAAAAAAAAAAGGGGACTCTATGCTGGAGACTCTCAGGGTTGAATGGGACTTAAAAACCATCTGGTCCATCCTGCCCTCCCACACCAAGCCCCGCCCATTCAGGTGGCATCTCATCTTCATGCCCCATCCCCCCAAAATCCCTGATGGGCATCTCATCTCTACTGCTCACCTTAGAGACAAGAAGCTGGCTGCCTCCTGGGGCAGTCCATTTCTCCTGTGAACATTGTCTGTTAGAATACTCTTCCCCCAACAGACACTCCTTGGCAGCCACAAGGATGTGTTCTTGGCAAACCTCTAATACTGTGCACACTTGACTGTGTAGGATGGTGACTGGCAGAGTCAGTGGGGGATGAGGCAGCCCACGTGAGGTGTTACCAAACAGGAAGTGCCATCTGTGCGGCATGATGACAGGCAGGGAAAGCGTCAATCAGCCGCCCTGGGTGGCTCCGGAGACAGCTTTTTCCCTCATCACATTAAAGAACTCAAGAATAGCAATTACTCAGTTAATTCTGATGCTCTGAGCGTTTGCTGGGACAGGCCAGGCGATGCGGCAGTGACAACATGGAAATCTCAGGGGCTTCATGTAATGGCAGTTGACTTCTTGCTCATAGAAGGGGCAGTGGGAGGTGGGAGCGCCCCCCCCCCCTGGTTTTGCCTGCCCTCTGGAACACAGGGCGTCCAAAGTCACTATGGCAGAAAGGGAAGGAGGAGGCACACCAACTCTTAATTGCCTTGCTCCCAGCCTTGGTCAGCATGGGCTGCGGGCCCCAACCTACCTGCAGGGGAGGTGGGGAAGTGTAGGGGAGGGGTGAGTGGAATGTGTGGCAGGTGCTGCCTCTCTGGCCCGCCTCCCCTTAATACATCTCAGGGTATGCCATGAAAGAAATGAGAGTCAACCCTGGGAAGAAAAGGTGCCCAGGGCAATGGAAATGAGCCACATAGGTGAGGGAGGCCTTTTGGGGAAGGGCCTCTGCCTACTGCTGGTCACTCAAAGTGGCCATGACGTGGCAGTCTAGTGGGATCTGTATGCCTGGGTGGCCAGGCTCTTCCACCCACGGTGACCATGTGCTAATGCACCGAGGACAAGCTTGGCATGTAGAGTGCTCCCAGCTGCCCCATCATCCCTCCCATCGCAATGTTTCCACATGCACCCCCTCCGAAACCGTGGTCCTGGCCTGCTATGCTTCTCCTCGGCCAGCTGCCATAAGAGCTCCATCTTGGCCATCCTGGGTCCGGGGAGGATCGTAGGGGACTGACAAGGCTGGAGAGACCCGAGAAATGGGTGAGCATGCTGGCTGGCTCAATCAGTCCTGGAGCCCCCCCGCTTTGTAGGGAGGCATGTGGGTCAGCAGTAAAGGGGAAAGAGAACTGAAGAAGAATGAAGAGGGGGACGAGAAGGAGGGACAAGAAGACGACAACACGGTTGTTAAGTCCATGCGTGTCACAGAGATGAAGGAAGTCGAGAGCAATGGCGACTGGATGCTGGGAGGGTCCGGGGCGCCTTGGGAGAGTGAAAGTTTCTAGAGAAGATTTGAAGCACTAGATAAGGAGATAGAGAAGTAAGCAGGGACCTCATCCTTTTTCGTGTCTCTGAGACATGTGCAGGAAGCCTGAAAACCCTCTTCTTTTGCTTGCCGGATTGTGCCTCTTTGTATGTGACTTCGTGTAGAAACTGGGTCACGAGGAATCCCCACATTTACTCGGGTTACGTGAATAAAAAATCAAAGTGGACCGAGTGGCATATTCCAAAGGCAAGTAAGGCAATTGCATAGAAGTCGAGAGGGGACTGTAATTGTTCAGAAATATATGCATATGCTTTGGTGATGCCAGAGGATGGGGAGAGTGTTGAAGACAAGCCAGGAGCTGCTCCCCTCCACCCCCCACCCCTGCCGCTGTGTCAGAGAGCCTGGCAGGTTGTCAGCACCCCCTTCCCTGAAGAAGGGTCCCAGGCCTGAACTCCATCTGCTGGATGAAACCCCCCATTGTACCTGCACTTGCAGAGGCTATGGTGACATTAGCTTTGCTGGCTGCCACCTCCCTCTGTTGACTCATAGGAGACTTCCTGTCAACTTAAAACCCAGCATCTTTCACTTGTGCTGTTAACGCAGGTATCCCACATCCTGTGTGTGTCTGGTGGGTATTCTGAACCCCAGTGCAAGCAAAGGTCTCCATTGCCCTTCACCTTGGTATGCGTTCATTTGGGCCCAAGGTTCCTTCAGCCCCGTTGAAGCCCTTTTCAAATCCTGCCCCTCACCTCCGCTGACATGGCCACCTTTCCCGCTTTGCCACATGCCGCTGGGTGACGAGGCGGTTCAGGGCCAGGGGTGAATCAGTGCCTCACGCTCTGGAGTCAGACCTATGTGGGTTCCAAATCTTATTACATCAATGGCTGTGGGAACTTGGGCAGGCCACTCACCCTCTCCTGGTCTGTAAAAGGGGTAATTAATACAGTCTATCTTACAGGGACGCCATGAGTCATAATTCCATTCTAGTTATTGGTAAGTGTTGAACAGGAGGCGGCCATAGACGGGGTCCCTTGGCCTACCCCATCCAGGCTGCTCAACGAGGCTCATGGACCTAGGTTCCTCCATTGCACTTACGCACGGGGATATATCGTGGGGAAGAGGGCCAATAGTTCATGAATTTTCAAAATAAGACTTATGATTTCTGAGATGTTTCCTGTCTACCGCTAGCACAGGATCCTCAACCCTGCAGGTCCAAAGTCACCCTCTCCCCTTTGAAAGCCACCCTACTAGACAAAAGAGGCCCAAAAGGCTATTCAGATTCACAGAGACCAAATGGCGCTTCCCGGCCCCCTCAGCACTCCAAGGAAGAAGTCCAGCCACCTCAGGCTTCAAGAGCTGCCCCTTCCCCTGGGGTGCATGGCTGCCCCACACGACCTTCTCCCCAGTTCCTGGAGCTCTCCCGGGGCTCAGGAGGAACCGCCCCAGCAGCCGGCCCGCTCCCTGCCACAATCGAGGGTCTAAATTGTGGCTAGTCTGACCTTGATCTTCGGCCCCACTCCTGGGCTGGCAAGGCAGGAAAAAAAGCACAGGACTTGGAGAAAGACATTCCAGATTTCAAATTCCACTCTCTTTTGCCAGCTACCAGTCTCAGGCAATCTCCCACCCCTCTCCGAGCAGACCTGCCGAGCTGCAACTCGGGACCGTTAGCAGGACCGTCCTCACTGGTGGTTGGAGAAGTGACAGGGCAGGACTGGCTCCTCCTGTGTCCTCACCCACCCTCCCCCACCACCCCCCACTCTGCCTCAATTCCTCCAAAATGTCAGATTCTCTTTCCTTCTAAATTTTTGCCCACAGGGCACAGCATAATGAGAAATGAAAATAGCCAGCCATCAGGAGACCTGACTTGGAGTCCACCCAACTCACACATGATCGCCAGGTCACTTACATGAACTGTGCCTCGGTTTCCCTTTCCTTATGACAAGGGGACTGAGTTACAGATCGATGACGTCAGCCTCCAGGTCTCATGCCTGCTGGGTGCCAGTCACATCACAAATGCTGCGTGTTGACGTGAATCCAGCAGCTCAGGGAGGCGTTATTCCGTGAGAGGGACCGGGCACAGCACCAGGAGCACGGGCTGTACCAAAGGCAGCTTGATCTCATCCCCCTGCTCTCCCTTCGGCCACTTTAGAATCTAACACAAGTGACTCAATGTCCCCGTGCCTCAGTTTCCCCTCCGCGACTAGGGTGGTTATGAAAATTAAATCAGATCCTTCACACAGGGGCTTCCCCCAGGTCCTAGCACATGAGAAGACCAGCATGAGGGGTTCTCCCAGAGAATGTGAGGTGTCAGAAACCTGCATAAGGTCCCCAGTGCAGGACCATGCAGCTCCAAGACCGTGCCCCAGTCCTTTGCAGAACGCTGTCTGTATGTGACTTTGGAGGGCCTTCCAAGAGCATCTCTGGAGTCGACCCTGGAGTTGGTAGGCTGACAGCCTGGTGCCTAGGAGGAAAGGATGTCAAGGGAGAGGCATGAGGCTCTGATGAGCTAAAGCTTCTTCCCACACATAGCAGACCACCAAGACCCCAGCAGGGTGGGGACCCATAGAGAACACACACACACACACACACACACACACACACACACACACACACACTGCAGGAGCATTTCCTCAGCTCCATCCGCAACAGGGCTCCATCCCAGGGCCAGAGCTGCTGCAAACAGAACTTTGAATCAAGAATCCCATCCACACACCTGCCTGGGTCCTGGCCTCTGTGGGGTGCTGTGATGGACACACGGAAGAATGCTCTCCAATGTCATGTACATTGAGCATTTGTTATGTGCCCGGCTCTATATAAGGCACTGTGACTTTAGAGACAAATAACCCAGGGTCACCAGATTCACGTAGGAGACTTGCTCATGTCCCAGCACAGAATATGGACCGAAAGATGAGTCCAAGAAACTCTTAGCAGTATAGGGGACATAAGCTGAGTCTTAGAGTCCTAAAGCGTCATCATCATGGGGACAGGGTGGGGAACAGGCTTTCCAGACAGGAGGAACAAGTTCAGTTCTGCGTGGAGGTAAGAGATACCCTGGCCCACCTGGAGCTGGGTGGCAGGGAGGGCAGTGATGAGAGACAAGGCTAGGGACTTAAGCTAAAAGTTTTGGTCTTATCTTATGTCAATGGACAGACACTGAAGAGTGCTAATAAGGAGCATATGGAAAGAGAGTTTTGAATCAGATACCTGGGAAGACTTCCTGGAGGTGATGGCTTTTGAGGAGGTCCTTAAGCAATAGCCAGAACTTTAAGAAGTAGAGACAGAAAGGAAAGACTTCCAGGGAGAAGAGAGTGAGTGGGCCAGGGCATTGAATAGCAGGCATGGGATCATCTGGAAAACAGCCAGGCCAGCAAGAGATAGTGGGGAGATGTCCCAAGAGATGGAATGAGGCTGCATGGAGGGGCCCCAAAGGTCAGGGAAGGGAGAGAGCACTTTGGGCTGGTAAGGGTCAGAGGAAGCCTTACAAAGAGAATGAATCAATGAATCAATCAATCAATCCATGAGTAGGCATTGATTTGAACCACTGAGTTTAATAGGTTTGCGTGAGCACAGGTGCCACACCCAGACAGGCCGCCTCTGCCCACCCCTACCCCATGGCCCCTGCTTCTGCCTTCCCCACACCTTCACCAAACCTACCCATCAGGATCCCACCTCTTTGGAACCCCAAGAGGAACCTCTGAATTAATCTTTTAAGCTAATCAAAACCCTAGATTCCATACAACCTGAGTCCTTAATGTTCTATCTGAGAACACTGAAGCCCAGAGAGAGGAAGTGACTTATCCAAGTTCACACAGTGATACTTTCTAGTGTCAGAGCCAGAACTAGCGTTGGGAATCCCAAGTACCCTTCCTCTTTAACATCAGCCATCAGGGGTTCAAGGACTTCTCCAACCCAAAGACGTGTCTTGTATCATAGAAACTTTTTTCTTAGAGGTGAATCTCTTCATGAGGACACAAAGGAATGAATCTAGGATAGCGATGCTTTAAGCGACGTGACAGTTCTGGAGAAATGCCAGGATACTGCAGTACCACAGGTAGACCAGGTGGGTAGCCAACCTCCTTCCCCAGATTTGAAGCTGGCCTGAGCCTTAAGCACAGAGCAAGGAGGCGCGAAGAGCTAAGAATTTCACCTGCTGGGTTTCGGTTTCCATAGAAACCTCGTGGGAAAGGCAATATGAACCCCATCTTGCAGAAACTGCAGTTTCAAGAGGCCAAGAGGTGGCCCAAGGCACCGAGGTGACAGCAACAGGGTCTGCTCTGCAGCCACTCCCCCCCTGGCAAGAGGACACAGTCCCAGCTGGCTCGCCCATCGCTGACTCTCCCTTTGGGATCTGGCAAGCTCCCAGGGCACATGTGTCCTTCGCCAGGTCAGTAACAGCCCATCAGAAAGCCCCTGTTTAATAAACCATGCATGCTAAATTATTGAAGGCGTAGGAAAGTGCCATGAAGATTCAGGTCAACAGGAGTAGGGAGGAGGTGGACGATAAAGGAATATTAATCGAATGTCCACGAGCTAGACATCCTCTTGGTTTTTACAGCAACCTCACACTAAGCCATGTCCTCTCGTTTTACAGGGGAAGAAAACTGAGACTCAGAGGGGTGTACTGACTGCCAGGGACAAACAGCGACTGAGTGGAGTCCAGCTGAGGTCGGCTGACTCGGTGGCACTGCGTTGTCCCCAGAGCAGTCAGAATGGAGGGGCCGGACCAGGAGGAGCTGAGGGGATGGAGGGAAGGCAGGAGGAGCAAAGGCAGGGTCAGCCGAGGGGGTGGAGGGGTTGAGCCAGGGAGAAGCCAAAGGGCTGAGGTGGTGGGACTGGTGAGTCTGATTCTTAGCAGTGCCTCAGTTTCCCTCACGAGATTCACTTTCCTCCCGACAATTTTTACCAACCCTACTGTGGCATGAGGCTGATTCTCAGAGGCAGGGAAGCTGGTAGCAAAGGAGAAAGTGAGCGACCTCTCTTCTCCCTGTATCCATCTCAGGGCTTAGGGCTTTAACATATAGATGTCGAGGGTTACAATTTAGCACCAACCAAGGAAGGTATTTAATAACGACATCATAGGAGGCCTCCCGTCTTCAGCATTCCTCTAGCAAACCTTCCCTGCTCCACCTGGGAACTCCTTAAAGAGTAGTTTTGCTCTCTGAAGCCTTCCTGCAGAAGAAGGCCCTGCGAGGGATTGGAGAGGCATGGGCCCCCCCTGCCTGAGAGCCCCCGCCTCCTTGGGTCCTCCCCCCCTTTGTGAGGCTTTATGCCCACCCCCTCTCTGGGCTTTGATTCTGCTATCTGCGACATGAGCGCGAAGAGAACATGGATGATTTCTAAGAATGCCCCCCCACTCTTGCTTTACCTATCCACCGGGAAAAGCAGGTGCATGGAGTCAACAGTAAATCAAGTCAATCTAATGAAGAACGCCAGCTTCGTTGCAAACTGCTGAGACAACTCAGACAAATGACTTCACCTCTGAATTTCCCTTTCTTCTTCTTGACATTGGGGTTAGAATATGACCTGCTTCGTGGGACTTCCAGAATCCCTGGGATAGATGGCATTCTCCACCCCTCCCTGTACCCACGGCCTTGGCCTGTGACTTTGCAATTCTTCTCACAACAAAGACAAGGAGTCTATCCCCCTCTTTGATTCACAGTGGGACCATGTCGTCTTTTGGCTAATGGTGTAATGTAAGGCATGTGGAGGCTTAGGAGAGCACTCGAGTGATGGGTCTCCTTGCTTTTGCACCCCACCGTCGCCATGAGAAGATGCCTGAGCTAACCTGGTAGAGGATGAGAAGCCTGCGGAGTGGAGTCGAGTTGCCCCAGTCGTCCCAGAGGAGCCCAGCCAAGATCACCCAACAGCTGACTTATCCCACACCTTTACAGAGCTCAGCCGAGGCCAGAAGGAGCTCCCGGCTGACTCCGTATGTTAAGAATCTACATTGTTTTAAGCTTCTTGTTTTCAGCCACTGTGTTTGGGATGGCTTGTTACGCACTAGTGGCAATCCATAGCTGACGGCCATCACAAGGTAGCACGAGATCCGTGCAATCCGTGCGATCGGTGCCCAGTGCATGTTTCTTCCCTCCGTCTTCCCACTCAGCCCCATCCCTTCAGACGCGCACATAATTCTCACCGAGAGAGCTGGGAGATGGCAATCGTGGTCTCGCTGGATGCTAAGCTTCAGTCTCATTGTTACTCCCGCCTCAGATTGATTACAGACGCTGACTGCTCAATTTTGATTAAATACTAAATCATAAGCTGCTTACAGAATGCCTGCAAAAAGCTGACATTTATGAAGTCCAATAAACTACTTGTAAGAACAGGAGTGCTAGATTGGGAGAAAAAAAATAAAATCTTCATCCAAACAAACATCGGTTGACAGCAGACAGATGGTCAGAATCCCTTACTTGTAAACTAGAAAAATTAAGATTTGGCAAGGGTTGTCTGAAAATAACTAGCAAACATCAAAGTTTCCCCTTTCTATGCTGGTGTTTTTCTGGGCCCGACTTCAATATTTGCACAGGCTACTGCACGGAAAAGGTGTTGCAGGCCTCCGCGTCGCTGGCAAGGGAAGGCTAAGACATACCAGCAACGATTTATAGGAAGCGAGGTTGCCAGCATCCCAAAGAGTGAGCGCTTAACAGCCAGCAACTGCACATTCCCATAAATCCCCAGAACTCAGCAGCGGGCCTTCCCTTAGTCTGCTGAGGTGGGAGGGAGAGGGAAGGCAGGATTTTCTAACTCGATTTTCCACTCGGATCAGCTTTCACAGGGGTGACTCTGAGTTAATCTTATGGGGCCTTCAGCGATCTTAATAGAAATGGAATCCAGCTCTCCTCACCTTTGTTAAATCAAGGAATGCGGGTGCTAAGAGGGGCTTTGGCTCAGGCCCAAACAAGGCCCACAGGTACAGGAGAAATGCAGGCTTTGGCTGCCCTGGTTCTCATTTTTTCCTGGCCTCTCCACGACCTCCAAAGGGCTCAGAGAGTGAGCGTGTGTGCCGGGAGGGGGGCTTGCGTGCTCCTTTGGCTGTGCACAAGGATCAGCATAGTTCCAAAGATGGCTCTTGAGCCGCCCCTTGATGACACTGTCCCTGTGCCTCGGCTACAAGGCTGGCCCACAAGCACGTGACCTCATGCATCGCAGAATTCGGGGCCCCTGCAAGGAGAGCAGTATGCCGTGGTGGCAAGATTGTAGACATCGGGCCCGGGAACCAGACCCCCAGCCCTCTCTGACTCTTGCTGGCTTCATGGGCGAGATCTTCAGTCATGCTGAGCCTCAGCCTCTCCACCCTCCAGCTAGGGGAAACCACATGTACTTTGCAGGGTTACGGAAGGGTGATGCGGACAAGACAAGAAAGAGACAAGCTCAGAAGCAGATCACGGCACTGTATGGTGAGTGCAATGATGAAGTTATGCCCGGGGCATTATAGGAGCGTAGAGAACACCTGGTCCTCCAGGAAATGATGCCTGAGCTGTCTTCAAGGTTGAATAAGAGTTAACCAGCAGAAAAGGATAGGAAAGAACATTCCAGAAAAAGAAGACCGGTGAGAAAATTATGGCCAATTGGCTTCTGTTTGAACCCTCCAGTGATGGGTGTTCGGTGGGTATTCTGTTTGAACCCCTTCAGTAACTCACAAGACTACCAAAGACCCCATTCTAGATGAGAAAGCTCAGGCTGTTGGAAAATCCTTTCTTATAGAGAGTCTTTCTGTGGCTTCCACTTATTGGCCTTATTCCCGACACGGTCTATACTGAAGGCAGCTCTGTGTCTTTACCTCTTCAGGTAATAGGGTCCAGCCCTATCAGGCCTCGCTTGTGCATCAGAGAGTGGAGCCCGTACCATGCTTTCCTTACTGGTATCACGGCCCACTGTTCCAGGAGAACAGGGGTCAGAGTCCCAGAGATGCTCGGTGGACCCAGCTGCAGAATGAGTGACCTTGGGATTGGAGCCGAATGTTCGGGGAGAGGGCCCAGCTCAGGGTGGAGGGTCTAGGCTCAGCTTGGCTTCCGCGGGCCCAACACAACCACAGTCTGAAGCCCCAAATGGAAAACAGAGTACATGTCTTCTAGCGGTCGGAGGCAAAGAGGAAGGGAGGCCGTGAGGGAAGGCGGCTCGCCCTGACCCTTCAGGTCCAGCTCCCAGCTGGGCTTTGAGGGGACCCCAGGCAGTCACCCCTCAGGGAGCTGT
>NC_048222.1:38468532-38571294 GCF_002007445.2 Ailuropoda melanoleuca
TTTTCAGAAGGGACACACATTAATGTCTGGCTTCCACACGAGAAGTCCCGGGGGTGTCTACCGAGCCCCTAGAGAGAAAGTATTCTTTACAGTTGTTGGGTTCCCGAAGTGGGACCTTCATTCATCAGGGGACACTGGTCAACAGCACCTCCAGTGACCCCTCAATGCGTGGTCAGCCCAGGGGTTCCCCATTCAGTTGCAATCAGTCTAGCCCAGTTCTTAATTTGGGGGAGACTGCCTAAGGGCACACCGTCCCAACTTGATCTTTTTTTTTTTTTAAGATTTTATTTATTTATTTGACAGAGAGAGAGACAGCCAGCGAGAGAGGGAACACAGGCAGGGGGAGTGGGAGAGGAAGAAGCAGGCTCCCAGTGGAGCAGGAAGCCTGATGCAGGGCTCGATTCCAGGACTCTGGGATCACGCTCCGAGCTGAAGGCAGACACTTAACGACTGAGCCACCCAGGCGCCCCCCCAACTTGTTTTGTCTGCCCACTCCCCTATTTGGGCGACATTCACCTGCCGCATGGAATGACCGGGCAACGGCTATGAGAATGGGGTGGGGCAGACATCCAGAGGCGCTGACAGTATTTTGTGTGGGAGAGAAAGGAGTTGGGGCCATTCTTGCCTTTCCTATGGACTTCTCAGTAAGGGTAAGGGGAATGGAGACCAAATCATGGTCAGACCTCTCTGGTGGGGGACAGTAGACTCAGCAGGCCACTAAATTTAAGGCACTTCAACCGGTTGGGAGAGTTGCCCCAGGGCATTTTCTTTTGCGAAGTCTCCAGGAGTGGTTGGAAAGACAAATCCCTTTAAGGCCCCTCCCTCCCCAGGAGCTCACCTCTGAGCACAAATCTAGGGTACTTCCTCCCCAGGGGCTGGGTTGTTGCCCTTCCACCTCCATTCCAGCGGATAGATCACCCTTTTCCCAACCACCTCCTACTCATACTCCGTCCACGAGTTTGAGGTGCAAGAGTGACGAGAGCATTTTCATAAAACAGATAGCGAGCCATTATATCCCCTAGTCCGGCCCATGTGGGCCACAGCAGGAGGATTTGATGAACCACGCACTCGTCCAGGTGCTCGCTACCCTAACTCCGAGATCATGGCAACCCCAGCAAGAGGGTCCAGGTGACCCAGCCAAAGTTATGTTTGAACCCCATAGATCCCCTTTTGGCTGCCCTGGGGTTGCTGTTAGGAAAGAAAGCCACATCCTGCCCAGGGATGGTCCAGAAGGAATCCTGAAGTTTCCAAAATAGATCTGAATAACCTCCCAGCCTGATCATTACCCAGGAAGCCGCCAAGGGGAGAGGCTTCCTTTCTGGGTCAGCAGCATTCAATGACCAACCTGCCTGACTAAAGTATGTGGACCAGGGCAGGCACAGTCAGCAAAGAAAGGAGTGGGAGGGAGGGGGAGAGACAAGAGGAGAGACCCAGCTCGGGCATAGCCACACGCAACAATTGCATCTCGTGTATTCCCATCGACAGCACTGACATTCAGGTTATTTTCCAGTTTCCGCACAACAGAGGGAGGAACTCACTTTATGGACTCAACGGTCCATCCTGATCGTTTCGGCATCACAGAGGAGACATTTGTCCTCAAGCAGAAAGCCTCTACCTCTATCCAGAGAGGAACCACTGGCCGCTCTGAGATGCCAGTTTTCCCATCTTCTACCCATCACAAGGTCAAGCCCCTCCCCGGTCCTCCTCACCGGCAGCTGGCCTCCCACCAGCATAAGTGCTCATTAGAAACGGCTGTTCTGGGGCCCCAAACAGCACAGGAGAGCTTCCCAGGTGACTGCTTAAACAGGATACAAAGGTACATTCAAGACTTTCCAGAACTAAGTATACACAGCATATCCGTGATATTAATGTTTACAGCTGAGTTGATAAGGATGAAGCAACAGGAAAGAAAACGAGGTTTCCTTCCCCGGCAATCCCCACACTGCTGGTGTGGGAAACAAAGAGTTGTGTAATAAGACAGCTCGGTGGGGGCGTGAAGGTCTGCTGCCCCAAAGGGCCCTCTGGGGTGGAGGGGCCATATCCCACCTGCCTCGCGGGTTCCCCCAGATGGCTAGCGTGCTGCGGGCATGCGGGTGGTCAGAACAAGGGGTCCCGGTTATTCATGAGAGCCCGCGTGGGTGCCTGGCTTTGAAGATGCCAATGGACATGATTGGGAGCGGGTTGAAGCAGGCAGGAGCCAGGCGCCTCATCCCTTTGAGCTCCACCAACAATTAGCCTGACCTTTGCGTCAGAAATTACACCAACTGCAATTCTTCCCCTTCCGCTTCTCCCGGTCTGCTTCACCGCTGGGGGGGAAACAAGCCCCAAAGACGAATAAAAGCAGCTGGTTTCTCTCGACCATCAAAGGCAGAACTGGATGCTGCATGGTGATTTTCAAAGCAATTCAAAATTAACTTCAAATTACCAAGAGCTGACTCCTTCCCTGCCTCTCTCTCTCTCTCTCTCTCTGTCTCATGCTCGCTCGCTCTCTGCCATTAGCCTGACTTTGTTGACAAAGCAGAACTGTTCCCAGCGTCTCTGTGCTCCGCTTTGAAGCCAGCCCATGTTTTTCCCCTTCCCCCATTCAGCCCTCTGGGCAGAGGTTCCCGACCCCCCCCCCAAAGGAATCAATGAGGAGGCGCGAACACTGAGTGCTTGCTTTTTCCAAGAAGAGGTTCTAAGGTGCCAACGCGCTTCCCGGCCAAAAGACTGCATCTGGTGTGTGGCTGCTGGAGATTGTCAGGCATCGGCCAGGTAGGGTGGCCTGCGGAGCCTGCCGGGGCTCAGCATGGCGTTCGGGTGCACCCCCCCCACCGGGGAAGGAAGCGGTGAGGAAGGGAGAGGAGGGAGGCAGAACCCTGTTAGAGTCGGGGCAGGTGGGCATCCGTTCGGGGATGCTTGTCTGGAGCCCCCAGTTCTGCGGGAGCCGCTTCCAAGGCCACTCCTGCAGGATGTCCTCTCTCACCGCCTCCGCCCTGCAGAGCTCACCTGCTCCCCTTCCCGCAGGTTCAGACTCACTGCCTGCCCAGCGCCTCGATTCCAGGTGCACCCAGCCTGCTGGGTACTTGCCGGAGCTCTGGGTGTATGAGAACCCCGTGCTGTCTCGATGAGTGTTGCCCCATGCCCTTTTCCCCTGACCTGTCTCATCTCCCAAAAGTGAGCTATATGACCAAAGGGACCGTACAACACTCCGGTGGCCCCAGCGCTTAGCCCAAGTCCTCGATGTTTTAGTCACAGAACCACACATCACTGCTTGTAAATTTGGATGATGGTTTCCTTCCAACGCGGCAAGTGCTTGTTTTTCCCCTTTAATGACTGAAGGAAATACACGTTAAGAACGTTTCCAGCCTCATCTCTGTTCCTACTTGCCCCAAGCCTGTAGACAGAGTCACCAAATTTCCCCTCCGCGTCGGACCAAATGGCTGGACAGTTTCCGGTGCAATTAAAAATCCAGCGGTGGGCGCCTGGGTGGCTCAGTCGGTGAAGCGTCTGCCTTCGGCTCAGGTCGTGATCTCAGGGTCCTGGGATGGAGCCCCACATCGGGCTCCCTGCTCAGCAGGGAGTCTGCTTCTCCCTCTCCCTCTGCCACTCCCCCTGCTCGTACTCTCTCTCTCTGTCAAATAAATGAATAAAATCTTAAAAAAAAAGATAAAGTAAAATAAAATTTTATAAAAATTCACTGGTGAAGGGGCTTCTCTTTTCCACCTACTGACTGACTCAGTTGGAGAAGCTGGGCCAAGCTATGAGCTCCTGAGTTCCTCCTGCCCTGTGGTGAGTTTGGCATTGCCATAACCAGACCAGCGAGGTCCCAGACAGCTCTGGGATCCTGAAGAAGACCACGTGAGAACTTTCTTCCAAAGGAGACACCCCACCGCCAGGTCAGGTTGTACAAAGGGAGCTTTGATCAGTTGCAAAGAGCCCCCCGGCTGAAAGAGGGGGGCCTGGCCCTCTCAACCAGGTTAGACTGATGTCTCCAGTAAGAATTTAACTAGGGCGGTCAGGGAACGCCTAAGGAGGTGATGTTGGAGCTGAGGCTTGAATGACAAGACCATGCCGCGGCAGGTTCTGGGGAAGGTCATTCCGGGCAGAGGAAACAGCTGGTCTAAAGGCTCTGGGGCAAGACTGAGCTTATGTGCAAGGAATCCAGAGAAAGCTGGTGTGGCTAGAAGATGGTGGGCTAGGGAAAACAGAGGCTGAGAAGGGGACAGAGAGTGATTGCGTGGGTCCTTGCATCCCGTGATAGGGAGTTCAGGCTTTAAGTTCAACAAGAAGCAGTTAAAGGGCTTTACACAGGAGGGCGATATTTGGAGGTCATTCTGGCTGCAGGAGGAAGAATGGGTGGCACGGCAGCGAGGGGGTGGGGAGGGGGCTGTGCAGAAAGGCCTGTGAGGAAGCTCTTCCAGCTGACAAGGGAAGGCTTGGTGGCTTGGCCCAGAGAGATGGGGATGGAGGAATGGGCAGATTCAGGAGAAATGTTGGAAGTGTGGCCATTACATCCTACTGTGGGTAGGAGAGGGGGTAAAGGGAAGGACCGAGGATGACTCCTGCACTGAGCAGTGGGGTTGGGTGGCCGTGCTATTTACAAGGATGGGAACTACTCAGGGAGGTCTCTAGACAAGGCCTCTAGCCCGCCGCAGGTGACCAACAGGTGGTAGCCTTTGCCACCTGCTCCCTATCGAGGTGGCTACCCTGGTGCTCTGCCCCGACCCCCGCTTCAGAGCCAACACAGCAATACTCCGGCTGATGGGAAGCTCACGGCTCATCCCTCATCAGAACCTACCTGCCTTAGACCGCAGTGATCCGCCCTCTAACGGGGGCCTGCGACAATGACCGGCGGAGGTGTGGACACAAGACCTAGCCTCGTTACTTCAGTTGGAGACCATTCTGAAGGGCCCTCCCACTCCAGAGGCCCCTGTAGGGTGGGCTGGGGCCTCCATCACAGCTGCCCTGTGGGTGTGCTTCCCCCTCCCCCACCCCTGGCCCGGTCGGCCTCCTCCCCACTTGATTTGTGCACATGTCCTCCCCAGCCTCTCACACAGCCCTCTCAGAGCCAGCTTCCAGAAAACCTAATCTAAGACAACTAGTCTGATCCTGATTACCGTTATCACTAGATCATGCCTCGGGTGCCCTCCAATTTGAAAACTCTCCTAGGAGGACTTCTGAAATTACCTCTCAAACTCCTCTAATGCCTACTACTGAATACTCCCAGCCCCCACATCTCGGTTCACCACCAACACACTGTCCCTCGGAAACAGCTTCCTGTCCTAGATTGGCCGAGACAATGCTCCTATTTCCTATGCCTTTGTCTGTGGAAGCGTATTTGTAGGATTCAGACCCTGGGTCCTGCGCTGAGAAGGGGCAGGCATCCAGTGAGCTCTATACAAGATATGCCAAGGGTCATGGGGGCCTCTTGATAACCCATGCTCACCTCCAGCCCCCACGGAGGGTGGGGAACATGAGGACAATAGCACGAGAGCCCCCTTTCCTGTTCAGCCAAACAGGTTCTGCATGTAACATCTGCAGTCATGCATATACTGTGTTTGCAAAAGACGTGTTTCCGTCTGCACACGTGCGTGCGTGTGTGAGGCTCACCTGGAACAGAACGCACCCTCTGCTGTAGCCGGACAGACGCTAGACCACTAGACACGGCGGTATCGTGCGTACCCTGTGCAAGTAAGTGCACCCTGTCGAGCAGGCAGTGAAGAGCTACCATCCAGCCCGCATTGTTCTGCCGAGCCAGACACCCCGGTGTGGTTTGCTTCTTCCTGGAGACACCGCTTTCTAATTCTGCTCACCAAACCGTGCGCCCTGACACAGGGCCGGTTCCTCCCAGAGCGGGTGCTTGTCTCTAATTTGCATAGAGGCCACAGGTAAACAAAAGCAAGGTGTCCTGGTTATTATACACTTGTCTCCCAGCTCCAAATCCACCCTTCTCTTCCCTATTTGGTGATGCTGGGGCAGGAACTCTGCAAACCACACTTTCCCCTTCGCTGCCCTCTTCCTGGCGGACCCACCGCCACTGTCACTGTCACAGGGGTGGGGGACTTGGTCTATCGCATGGGCTTCCTCTTCCAGGTAGCATTGCCCCAGCAGCCCCAGTCAGCCAGTGCCCCCTCCTCCAAGTCTGAGGTCCCAGCTCTGCAGTTTCTCCTCCAAACTCTGCGTTCTTATAACCCCTGTCTCCTCCTTTGTTCCCCCCACTCAGGCCACCAGCTGCCTTTTTGCAGTTTCTCTCTTCGTGTGTCTTCAACGAGTATTCTGCCTTTCCAGTCCCTCAATCCTTGTTCCGTGGATCCTCCATGGTAAGATCCTGGGTACAGTAACTTCCTTGGGCTCAGTTTCCTGGCTGGCCACCATGGATGGCATAGGGAATGGTGACTGCCACCCTCTTTGAGCCACTCAACATCAGACGCCTCATTTGGTTTTAGTTACTCGTTTATTCATTCAACAAACATTTGTTTCTACTATAATCCCTGCGTAGTCTATATATTATGAAGGGTTTCATTTTATACACACACACACGTAAACACTGTTGATACCTCTGGCATATGTATAGAAGATAACAGGAGACTACACAAGAGAAGGACAGCTGCACGTTATTCTCTCTGGGAACTGGAGGTATGAGGTGGGGAACAGTACTTTCCACATCACCTTCTGAGTTTTTGGAGAACAAGCCACTTCTTACTGTTCTACTTGAAAAGCTGATCACCACTCCTGTGTTCAGTGTCTTCTGAGTGCCAGGCGGAGGGGAGACCCTGCAGATAGCCAGATGTTTTTACCCTCCACAACTCTTTCCCTGCTTAGCCCAGGCTGACACCGCAAACCAGCACCACTGCATATCTGGGCTTGCCCTTCTCATCTCGGAGTTAGAAGATCAGAAGTTGATGGCAGAATCCCCAACAGTGGTAGCAGTCTGCAGACTGAGTGACCGTGCTAAGCTAAGAGGGTGGCAAGGAGACAGGCAGGTGGGAGGGACCCTTTGCAATGTCATGTGCATGGGGTGGAAAACCGGAAGCAAAGAAAGTTCGAGTAGGAAGGGACCTCGGAGCTGGCAGAGGACACTTCAGGTGCAGCCCTGTGTGCAACCCGAAACCCTTGTCACTCCCACCCCTCACATTGGAACCATGACAGATGAGCAGAGCTGACCTCAACCCCAGCTCTAGGGGTGGGCCTGATTTCTCCAAGCCAACTGAAGACATCCTAAGCCCCCTGCCATGGGGATTTGTTCTGATAACTTAGACTTAAGCCCGTCAGCTGGAAATCCTGGACTTCTGCTTAACGACTATGAGAAGTAGCACTCTTTCCAGGGCTCAAAACAGTTAATAACCGCCAGGTCAGGCTCTGAGCCACTGGAACTAGCATAGGCTCAGAACAAAACTGGATCTAAGCAATCCATCGGGTAGCTGTGCTTAACGCCTTTACATAGCTCCGCCTCCCTCTCCCTGGTTGTGAAACATGTGGCTACAGTTGCCTCTGGCAGCCTTTTTGTGATCATGAGGCTAGCTACCCTGAAGATGAAAAAGGCCACCAGAGGAGGGCTGAATCACAGCCCTGGTCAGGCTATGCCAAGGACCACAGTCCTTCATTGTTTAATCCTACTTGTGTGAGGTTTCTCTACCTTGTGACTAATGGTTCGAGTGGGTTGGGTGGTTGGTTTTTGCATCCTCTCATCTATTCCCTGACTTCATCCATGGTTAGACTGAGGTCCAGAGCAGGGAAATGCCTCATTCAAACTCTTGCAACACCAGGACCTCAATCTTTTGTCTGGCAGCCCGGCGTGCTTCTAATAAACCATAAAACCGCTTCTGCCACACTGCCGGCAACAACCCGGACCCAATAAATGTTTGCTGAATGAATTAATTACTGAACATGAATGGACCAGAGGGAAGTGCTGGCAGGGGCACGGATAAGCAAGGGTTTGGAGTGAGGAAGGGGTGACACGGAGGGGGACAAGGAGGAGAAACACCCACAAGTTTATTCTATTTTCGTTACATGAACACATTTGCAGTACAAAAGCCTTCATTAAACTCAAGGCTTTCTGGGGACACATGTCTGCTTGCCACGATGTCCAGAAACAATAAATATCCAAAGCACAGAAAGCTTTTTGAAGTTTATTATAAAAATAACTAAGAGGGCTCTACAAAGACCTTCGCCTGCCAGATCCAATCAGCGACTTGTGGCTGAGCGGAGGGGCCGTCTCAGTGCTGTGCCCTTGTTCTCAGAACAGAGGGCTTAAAAGGCTGTCACAGTGCAATTAGAAAACATAGCTGTTCCAACGTCTGAAATCACATGCATTTAAGAAGCACAGGGCCCGTTCCTGGTGGCTGAGAGTGTAGGATGGACCGTGAGAGAACCCTGGGTTCGAGTCTGCCCATCACTCAGGAGTTTTGTGGCATCAGGTACGATGACTGATTCTTCCCAGAACCTGAGTTTTCCTTGTACGTAAAAAGGAAATCATATGGGCCCTCTAGAGTTGATCTCAGGGCCAGATTCAGGAACATGGGGTTTCAGAGAAGTACGAGTATATTGTGTAACCCCAGTGTGTGCTTGAGGGACACCCTGGAATCCAACCCACTGATATTTCTGTAGGGAAACATGGAAATACTTACAGTAAATAATGAGTACTACAGTAAGTAATTAAGACCATAAATTAACCTCACATCACTTTAGCCCGGGACTTCGCACCAGGTGAGTTATAAAAATCTTTGGCTGTCAGGACAATTTGGAGTTTGGGAACCAGGGCTCGAAGAGCGAGGCCCTGAGCCAGCGTGTACTTCATCAGGCTGTCCAAGAACTGAGATAAAGCCCCACCAGCACCCATGTCCACCCGGAAACAACAGGTAAGACCAGCACGCGCCCGAGGCTGCAGGCTGTTTCTGGCTGGCTTCCTGTGTCCCTTGCAGATGCATTTCCAGAAGTTCCCAGGGCTGCCCGGACACCCAGTGTGGGATCTCCTCTGAGCCCGGGCAAAGGGAACAGTATGCCAGTGCGAACAGGTTCTAAGGCCAGTATCTCTGGGCTAAGTCGGTCCTGCACCCCCACCCTGCAAAGCCGGCCTCGGCACCCACACCTGCGAGCCCCTCCATGAGCCTTAGAGGCAGAAAAGGAGCTAGGAACATGACTCCTCCCTGTCTGCCTCTCCCTAGCCTCACAGTCGTTATGAACCTGAGAGAGAAAAACCCACTTTCATCTCCCTCCAAAACACACTGGCTCTGCCCTTGGCATTGCCCTCCCACTGTCCTGTAGCTAACAGCTTGGTGGGTGCTGCGAGGAGAGAGAATACCCAGCTGTGGTCCCAGGTACTGGGACTGACCATCTGACAGGTGCAAAAAGCACCTTCTAGCCCTGCTGCTTTAGCTTACGTGTCCCCGTTTTCTGTTCAGGTTGAGCATCTTTCGGACACAGGTGTATTGCTCAGGCCTTTGCCACCTGTTCCCTGTTCAGTGGCCCAGGTTTCCCTGTGGAAGTGCAGCTCTCCCTGTGTATCTGACCAGCTGGAGTAGTGCAGAACTCTCCCCTCCACTGTTCATTGGACCTGATGCGTGGGCACTGGGCATAAAGTGCTTGCAGAGTAATACCCCAAGCTGCCGTTCCCCCAAGGTGTCTGATGAGGCTACATGGAAATGGCTAATAAGACCCATTTTAAGTTTGGGGCCAAAGGTCGTCCACCACCCAGCAGGCCAGCAGGGAGAGTGAGGAGAGCCTTGGGGAGCTCCGGCCTCACAGGCACAGTGCACAGTGCAGGGCAGACGGGAGAGCCCTCCAAGGAGGTCCTTACGTGCTGTCCTTCAAGTCACAGCATGTGCGCAGGCTAGAAAGTCTCCAAACTCAGCACTGACATCAACCAGACCCCCAGGTTAGACCTGTGAGGGGGCCCAGAATGAGAATGAGGCATGGGAGGCACCTAGGGTGTCAAACTTAAGAGGGGCTCTCCCTTGGGGGCCAGCCTGCACCTGCACAACCTGGGAAAGAACACCCCCCTTCGAGTTTGCAACCAGAGGCCTTTGTTCGCCAGCCTGGGGCCCAGAGCAGAAGGGATGGTCCCCCCGTCTGTGAGAAGCTGAGGAAGAAGTGCTGGCTGGAGCCACTCTCCCTCCTTTGTGGTTCTCTGAACCCGCACCTCAGTCCAGTCATTCTCAGCAAGCCCTGTGGTGTCTTTATAAAGCTCTGTGTCAGCCTGCAGGAAACAGAAACCAGCGTAGCTGCTTGAAACAGAAAGGGATAGAATACCAGATTGAAAACAAAGCAAGACCCAGGGGGGGGCTGGAGGGGCAGTGGGCCCCTGCCCCGGACTCCAGGGTTGTCTGCCAACACCACAGAACTGACCACATGGGGAGCTGCTGCCTCAGGCCCAGCCAGAAAGGTGGAGAGTCAGGGACTCAGTGCATTCAGTCCGGGGATCAGAAGCCAGGGTCACAAAGCACTTGCCGCTGATTGTCTTGGGCTCCAACAAGGCAGCCGCTTCGATGCTGAGACAGGGCAGCCAGTGAGTCCACGTCTCCCAACCTTGTTAATCCACAGACATGGGCTACACGTGACAGGAAGCTGGCCTCACTTCCGCTTTCAAAGCTCAGCTTGATGACATCCCTTTGGGAGCACCAAACTCACTATCAGAACTCTAGCTGCAAGGGAGTCTGAGAAATGTGGGGTGTTGTTGTTTCTTTGTTTTTTATCCTTTCAACCTTTAGGGCTGAGGAAGGCCCCTAAGAGAAGGGGACAGTGGACGCAGGGGGCCAGAAGACAATGTCCAACTTGAGTCCCTAGTTACAAGGCCCTGCAGAGGTGAGAGAAGAAATGCAAGGCGAGCTCGACCTGATGATTTGAGGTGAGGACCCGGTGCCCTGTGTGAGCTGACCTGGGCGGGGACCACCCGACAGAGCCCTGCTTTCACAGGCTGTTCACAATGCCCCAGCAGGCCCTCGTGGCTCACTGATACCCCCCGGAGGGAGGATTAGACAGCCCAGGGCAGTGCGTGACTGAGTCACACCTCCTTCTGCCCCCCTCCTAGACTCTGGGGGGTCAAGGGCCTGACAATGCAAACATGTGATCAATCTTAGGAATCACCCTTCCTTGAATTGCTAGTCTCATTACAGCAACTGTGTCTACAATCTCTTTGTGAATTAGTGTCTGCCTCACATTCTCTGCTTTGTTTTCCTTAAGTGCTTTTCCAATATCTCCGGCACCAGAATCTGGAAATAAGTTGGCACCTGGCCTCATCATTTGGTGGAATATGTGTGGTGTCCCAGCTGTCAGCTGGAGCCCCCCATCCAACCTTAAAATCTAGATCAGTGTGGCTGAAACCACAGATCCTTGCCTCAGGGGGGTGCAGGGTCTCCCCTAGTCTTCCCCGGGGCGGGGCAGGGCCTGCCCCTGCCTGCAGGCCTCCCTCCCGCTGCCCCTCTGCTTTCTGCTGCTGGAGATGCTGCCCCTGGGAAGCCCAGCCTCTTCCCAGGCTGCAGGGACCAGCTCACCAAAGCACCAGACGGGAGAGATGTCCTAATATGGTTCTACGGTTCTGAGCACACGGCATGACAAACATCCCGAAGCCACACTCATCTTTGTTTTCTTTTCATTTAGAAAAGGGGCAAAGTAGTGCAGAGCCACATGCTGACTCCTTAAAGACCCCTCTCACTCCCCCCCACCACCGTACATTTCCAGTGGGCTCTGCCACCCCAAAAATTATCCAGCATCTCACCGTCTTATCAGCAACTCTGTCTCTCTTTCTTTTTCTCTTTTTTGGTCTTCTATTTTTTTTTCCTACCCTCCCCCAGAAACAAAAGTTAAAATTTTTCCATTTTTATTATTTGGGGGTCCAGCTGACAACTTGGTCTTCAGGGTCTGTCCCCAGTCCAGGAAACTTCTCAAAGACAGTGCCTATTCGCTGGGGAATTCTGGTGCCAGCTGTTGGGGTAGTAAACATTTTGCCTCATTTCATGTGTGTTCAGATTTAAAGGTGCAGATAAATATTTTACACCGTGTATCCTGATGTCTTCATCTATAGACAAACCATACCTAAGCAATTCTTCTGGGGGACGATGATTTAAACGATGTGCTAATACTCAGATCTTCATAAAACTCTGAAATGACTGGCCCTGGTCTCTCCAGCTCCCCTTCGTCCCTTCTTTACCTTTCCACAGGTGCAGCTCCAGCCCAGGTGTGCCCCTGGATCCACTCGAGGTATCAATCAAAGGAGAAACCCGCAGGGGGGCTGTGCCTGCCTCCATGGGCATGTTCGGGAACGCAGAGGTCCGGCCTCTCCCTGGCCTGTGACTTGTGTTTTTTCTAGATAAGTCGGTCAGGATGGGGCTGTTAAACCAATCAAGCAGATGTGTCAGTGATACACTGAAGAAAGGCATAGAGCTCCACGTCCTTCACACACCCTGCTCCGGACTCCTGCCTTGAGACCTCCCTCTCTGCCAGGAGCTCTCGACCGCAGCACTAGTGACATTTGGGGGCAGATAACTGGGCTGTCCCGTGAATCACGAGTTATTTAGTAAAATCCCTGGCCTCTACCCACTTGATGATAGCAGCACTCTCCGTCCCCCAGCCGGGACAGCCAAAAATGTTTCCAGATATTGCCAAATGTCCCCTGGGAAGAAAATTGGCCCCTAGCTGAGAATCAGTGCTCCGTGTGACACATATTGTGTATACAGAAATGTATATATACATACAAACAATTAAATATTTATATGTCCTTATTTTAAGTTGGCATCTGGTATAAACTTTTCCTTCAATCAGCATATGCACAAAACAGAAATGTAACATATTTTCTTCCTTTTCTCTTAAAAATTAATGTCATCTGTGATAATAGTGACATTTGTGGTGATTAAATAAATATAAGCATCTTATATCTTTCTGTAAAGTTGGCATGTACCTTACCCAGCAATGACAAGTGGTCTTGGAGATCCTGAATTTATTTCCCACGGTCCTTCCCACCATGACTCCTGACTCCTTGAGCTCTGAGAACCCAGATGGAGAAATCCAGTGTCCAGTACCATGTACGTTTGTCTCTCTCCAGCCATGACATCCCAGAGATCCCTGTGCAAACAAGTTCCAAAAAAAAAAAAAAGAAGAAGATAAGTTGAAGCCCAGGGAATCCCCATTAAACAAGTTTACTTTCTAAGTCAGCCCCAATCCAGTATATGAGTCAGGAGAGGCAAGACTAGTGCAGTAACAAAGACCCATTTTATAGAGGTGAAAAGTAAGACTTACAAAACCGAAATGATTTCTCTACCCTGTGCAACTATTAAGTGGCAGAACTGGGATTAGAAATTGGGTGCCCCAACTCCAAAATTGGTTCTTCCTGATCCCCTGTGAGAACTTTGGAAGGTTTCTGGGAGCTGAGAATATCCCTGATGTCATAGCAGGATGGTCGTGCTTCCCACATCTCCGGACGTTTCTTTAAAAGTGCCTTTGCCTCGAGAAAGATCAGAATTGTTACATCAGGAATGCGAGGTGTGAAGAGAAACAGTCCACTCTTTTCATTTCAAAACAGGTTTTTGGTACTCAGAGCAGAGACAAGTTCTTGAAAGCTAAGGCTTTTGATTTGCAGGAAGTGCTTTTAAGTTCTAAACACCTAATTTTTAGCATCAGAAGCAAAGCTCTGAAGGAAATGGGGCATACAATGTAGATTGGAAAAAGGATAGACAGAGGCCAGACTGCCATAAGGTCAGAGGTTACCAATGATAAGCAAGGTGGGTGGGGGTGGGCAGGAGGCAAAGAGGAGAACAGGACAGGGCTCTGCCGAGGTGCGAGGCTGGGAGATGGAGCCACGTTCTTGAATCTTTTTGACGTTCCAATCTCAGTGGGAGAGGAAATAACAGAACCAGAGTCTCCAACAATTTCGAGAATAATAAAGGAGGAGCCTTTGGATGAGAGCAAACTTTGGAGAGGGACACCAGTCCAGGGGTGGATCCCTGATATGTGGACCCAGACCGGTGCAGAGAACAGATGGGCATCTCCAAGCCTGTAGAGAACAGCGGGGCTACCTGAGAGGCAGAAACTCCCAGGGGACTCTCAACAATAGGAGAGGATGTCCTGTGGGATCAGATGAAGACACAGCTGTGTCCTGGCCCATGTCAACAAAGAAGAGAACAACAGTCCAAAGACCAGACTGGATGGCCAATCTCAGGAGACACCAGGGGAAACAGATGGTGACAAGTGTGCCTTCCCAGGGCAAGGATGCTACAATGGATGACAGTGGGGATGGAGAACAGCGTGCCCAGCAAATATCCAGAGACTCCTTCTGATTGGCCCAGCTGGTGTCACATGGCCAAGCCCACTGAACATCACTGTGGCCAGAGGAGGGCACGTTGGTCCAATTGGTCGAGGCTTGCTTTGTACATCCACTCCAAGGGCTGTGGCTGAGTTTCAACAAGACCTGTGGACCAAAGTGAGGAAGGGTAGAACCCTAAATAAAATTGGGGCTGTTATTAGATGGAGAAATGGGTCCTAGAGAGATGAATGAGTTTCCACAAAAGAAGTTATTTGAAAAGAGCCCCAGGGGGATGCAAATATTATGGTTGCTTAGAAAGCCTGTGTTCTCAGTGTCCTCCTCGGGCTCACGTTATCCCTAAGGGGAGCAGATGTTTTACTCCATTTTCCATTGGAGCGCTGAGACATACAGTGGAGAAATAGATCTACCTGTCAGATTGGCCCAGATGAGATGTTGCATTCCTCCACAAGACAAGACAGATGAGGACAGACTTACCCTGGGTGAATGTGCATTCTGACACCAGCCCACCAGGGCTTCACAGAGGAAGGCTTTGGTTGGGAGACCAGGACGGGAGGCCTGTTTCAGTCAGGGGCTGAAGCCGCCATGTCTGATCTTGGGGAAGCCAGCTCTGTGACCCCAAGAGGAAAGAGAAAGGGCAATGGAGCAGAGCCCCCATCTCTCTCTCAAGATTGCCTGGGCTCATGCTCATTGATCACCTAGCCAGTGTCCTAATCACTGAGGCTCACAGAGATGAGCAACATTGCCCAAGGACACATTACTCTTACTGGCACCATAATTCGAACCCATAGTTATATGGTTCTCTTTCCATAGCTGCTATTGTCTAGGTCATCATCCAGCCCCAGAATCTCAACCTGACTCAATTTTACGGAATGCTGTAGGGATGCCCCCTCGCCCCACACAGAGGAAAAGGAAGCTATGGCAGGTGGCCCAGTGTCACACTGCAGAGTAGTAGAGCCAGATGGTCCCAGGAGAACCCAGTGCTTCTCCTGCCTGGCTCTGCATGTGCCCAGCATCCCAGGCCCTTCATCCTACGTGGGCCAACCATCTAGGGTACTGGTCTGGAAATAGACGTGAGGCCACAAGCCAGGTGTTGGCATTTCTATGTCCCCATCACAGGGAGGACAGATCCCTTACACACACACACACACACACACACACACACATCTGAATGTACTTCTTGGAAGAACGAACCTGGTCTCCATCCTTGAGACCCAGAGTGTGGTCTATGGACCAACCGTATTAGCATCGCCTGGCCCCTTCTAGAAATGCAACATCTCAGGTCCTTCCCGGAATCAGAACCCTTATTTCGACAAGAAATATGCATATTGAAACTCAAGAAGTGCTGGTCTGCACACCTTCTCCTGAGCGTTGGGACCTCTGCCAGCCTCAGAGGTCTCCAACTCACACACCGTTCCTGTGCGTTGCTGCTGCCGTAAGTACCCTCCTGACTGCCCCAGTGGGATTACACGTGACGGTCCCCAAATACACCAGGTGCTCGTGTACACCAACATGCTACCGACCTTTCAGTTTCCAAGGAAGGGGGTTCAAACCGCCACAGTCCTTTGTCGTCATCACAGAGGCATCTTGGATGTTCCTGCTTCGGGTCCCCCCTCACCTCCTGACACACGATGCCTAAACAGACCCACCTGTGAGCCTATCAGCAAAGTCCGGGCAGGAGCCCTGAATTTGCCGGGATCGGCATCTGTGTTTTCATGAAAGGCTGCCCTCCCAGATAGAGACCTGATTCCCTACCTTCACTGTGGTTCTTCTCCCCCGCTGCAATTTCGGTTGTTTTTTTTTTTTAACAGATATCAGTCCCCATTTTTTGGTAAATGGTAAAATCCTCTTTTCTCTTTCCTCCTTCTCGACTGAGTTTCTAACAACTGGTACACACATATTATGGAGCATAGCAGGTATCAGTCATATAAAATCTTGGTGAAGAATAAGAAAGAAAATAGAAAAGTTTTAATCTTCTCACTAGTCAGCACAGAACGCCAGGAATACTTTCTCTCTTTTTTATCTATTTTTAATTTTTTTTTAAGTAGCAGGTCTTTTTTTTTTTAAGATTATTTATTTGTTTGACAGAGTGAGCAAGAGAGCACAAGCAGGGAGAACGGCAGAGGGAGAGGGAAAAGCAGACCCCCTATGAGCAAGGAGCCCGATGCGGGACTTGATCCCAGGACCCTGGGATCATGACCTGAGCCAAAGGCAGACACTTAACTGACTGAGCCACCCAGGTGCCCTGGTAGGAATACTTTTTAATTCCTCAACAAGGGAATGTGCCATCTGCACCGTGAGTCCGTGGAATATGCAGATGTCTGTTGACATTACTTGGAGGGTAGGCCGGTGAGGTGGGTGGGAGGAGGCAGGCCCATCGCACCATATGTGCTTAGCATCAAAAAATTAAAATTAAGAACAAAACAAAGTACGGTGCCCCCTCGTCGTGTCTTGATTTTTTGTTGATGGGATTTAACATAAAATACTGCTGACCCAGCTGAAATCTTCAGAATCTGAAGTCGACATCAGATCCCATGCACCATATTTTTGACTTGCAAATGCCTTCCAAGAATAGCTGGAGTGTCCTTATTAAGCCCGCCTTGTGATGCCTCCGTACTTCGCGCCGTCTGCTTCCGCACTGTATAATTCATGGACTTGCCTTATGAAGTTCGGGAGGGATCGAAACCGTGACCAGCCCATGAACTCAAGCTGACACTTCCATTATTTTAAAAGGAACACGGCGCAGGCTGACACCTGACCTCGGCTCAGGCTTATCCGGCAGGGATGTCAAGCAAGCCTTGCTTGAGCCAGGTCCGGAGTCCGTCCGTCCATACGGACTCCGGGGCCATGGGATTCGTACTCCCAACTGATGCTGGGCCATGGCTTGCTATCCCTGTGATCATGGGCAACACAGAAAACCAGCCTGTGGGCCCCTGGCACGTGGAGTGGAATTTCGTTACTTTCAGCAAGAAAGGGCAAGCCCCGCCATGATAATCATCACCATAGTTACCCTCTGTGAGCTCTTGCAGCCTGCCGGGCCCCAGACCCATCATCTCCTTCAAGCCACACAGCAAAGTAGGATTTATTATCACATTTTACAGAGGAAGAAACATTATAGGTCCAGAAGCCACACCGATAATGACCACTGAAGCCTGGATTCACATGCAGACCTGTCAGGCTCCAAAGCCGATGTTCTTAGTCTATGCGCCCCAAAAGGGGGTGCATGAACCTCAGGGCTGGACATGGCAATTGGCCCATGGGAAGAAAATAACAAGATCGTTCTTTACATTTTAAAATCTTATTTAAAAACGTCTGTTCTTGGGCATTTTCACCCTATACATAACATAGTATTACCTTTGAACCTGTATAATGAATAAACAAATACATATGCATATATCAGCAGCTGATTTCTTTTCCTGAATAGTGAGGTCAAAGATGAACTATTTAGAGCCACTGCATTTGGCTCCTCCCTGCACCAACCTCTGCCCGGGGGCTCCAAGAACAAATTCCAGGCAGCCAGGCTGGCCCGCTCTCCTCACCACCCATTCTGAGCTCGGGCCAGCTTAACTTCTCCAGCCTGCCCACCCCACCTGGCAAGCCAAGAAACTGATGGATAGGAAATCCAAAAACCACTTGTTTTTTTTGTTTGTTTTTAAGATTTACTTATCTATTATTTATTTGAGAGAGAGAGAGCACACAGAGAGAGAGAGGAATAAGGAGACTCTCTGCTGATCAGGGAGCCCAATGCGGGGCTCGATCCCAGGACTCTGGGATCATGACCTGAGCCGAAGGCAGATGCTTAACCCCCTGAGCCACCCAGGTGCCCCACCCCCAAAGACCACTTCTAATTTGCAGGGTGACCTCCAAAGACCACTTCTAATTTGCAGGGTGACCTCCAGCCAGCCAGGGTGCCACCCTGGGCCTCAGCTCCTCATCTGTTGGCCTTTATTATAGGGATGCACTCCTATTATTTCTTATGGCCCCCTTGAAGCCTGAGCTCCATGCCCAGGTGGGAATGTGAGCCCTTTGTGGACTGTGGCAGGAGCCGCATCCAACTTCAGGCCGGGGGGCCACACTCCTGCTGCTGTCCCTCCAGCCAGTGGGGTCATCTGGCCCGTGATGCTCCCCCTCTCTGGGTCTCAGGAACCTTCATCTGTGCAGGGGGGTGGGCCTGGTCCTGCCGCAGCTTATGCAGGGGATCTACTGAGTTAAGTGTCATGAAAGCCCCTGGATGGTCAGAAGAACTTTCTAAATGAACCTCACCTTCCTCTGCTCTTCTCTCCTGCCATCACTTATCCAGCCTGGCCAGATGATGGGGCTTCCCATTCCTGTAGAGGAGACTTACTAAGCCCTTCTGGGTCTAGTAGGCACTGGGGTCCCTGCACAGACGAAAAACCCACAGTCTCTGTGGGGAGGTTTCCAAAGTAGGGGGGTAGACAGAAAGGAGCAAGAAAAAAAACGAATGAGGATAATTCCCTCTGAAGACCATAAAGGAAGACCACCTGCCCCGGGCAATGGATGCCCGCAGATAAAAAAGAATGTCCTTTGTCAGGATCAGGCTTGGATATATATAGATATGGAAGCTGCGATTAAGGGCAAAATCTCTGACCCCCTCTGCACCTCTCTCCAGGTAACGATTCAATGCAAAGAAGAAAACCCACAACTACAAGCACTCCTGCCTCAGACGGGCCCAAACTCCCCCTTGAGAGGTCAGCTCGGTTTGAGCCCCACGGGAGCCCCTGCCACCCGAGACCAAGGATGGGGGAACTAGCCAGAAGCCCAGATCGTGCAGACAGGCCCTGCCCGTCACACCTCCTGATGGCTGACTTGAGAAGCTTGGTCTCCCTCCCCCGCCCCCTCTTCCACCCTGCCTGGGGGCTTGGCCGCCACCATCCTGGGGATTGAGACACCTCCGTCTACAGCAAGTCTGCAGGGCGGTGCTCTGGTCCCCTTGGCAACCGCCCACCGCGCCCCGCCCCCGTGAAGCCAGGAGACCATCCATCTCCAGGGCTCCTCTCCAGCTCTGAGCAGGCCAGGGGGAGACCAGCACCAAGCTCCCTGCCTCCCTCTGGGTGACCAAGGAGCCTGCTTGGCTCTCAGGGTGAAGAGCTGGGAGGCAGGACAGGGTCACACTTGCCACCCACAGCTAGTGACACAAAAACAAAGAGGCCCCTGGGTGCCCAGAGCTAGATCCAGGCCCCCGCATGCATGGGGAGTGGAGGGAGGCAGGCCTCCTCCAGGACGGGAGGGCCAGGTCATAGCAGGGAGTGGGGGGCATCCAGTGAACCCTGTGAGCTGATGAGAGCAGGAGCGGCTCTGCATTCTGCACCCGCTCTGTGCCATGCTGCGTGCTTGACACTCACAGCTCGTCACCTCCCCCAGACGTCACGCGGTGAGCCTGAGACTCGGGGTTATTACCTCCACCGCATTAGAGCTGAAGACTCTTAGGCTCTGAGTGGAAAATTGAGAACCCAAGGTCACGGTGCTAGGAAGTGTCAGGGGAGCAATCTGACGCCTGTCTGCTCGCTCCAAGGCCTTAAGTCTTTGCTGACTGACACCTGGCTCTCATGTCTGGAGCCCCCGAAACCCCAGTTCTAAGCTGGGACCCACCCTGTCCCAACGGCCTCCCCACCCAACATAGGCCATCGATGACCCTGCGGCCCTGGGGAAGAGCCTTCAGAAATGCTTCTGGGCCATCTCCTGTTCCCCGAGGGCCTCCAGAGGAAAAAAAAAAAAGAGAGAAAGAGAGACCAAGAGCAAAGAAGACATTGGGTTGAAAACAAAATCACAAGACATAAACTCTCCCAGCTAGCTGAAGGCACGGCAGCCCTGTCACCTACAGAGGAAACTCAGGGCATTCCTGCCTGTGCTCAGGGCAGGGCCAGCCAGGATGTTGGTGGCGACAGGCCCCAGGCAAGGTAGGGTGCTCTGACCACGGGCCAGGTCACGCATAGGGGAGTAATCCCCTATTTCTGATCAGTGGTGAAGAGCTTGTGGCAGGTGACAAAGCCAGGTGAGGAACCACAAATGGGCCCTGGGCTCCCAGGCATAGGAAGTCTCCCTCCTCTTATGGTTCCCACTTCCGGGGTACATTTTTCTCCACAAGCCTCCCTCACCCCACCCTCAGTCAGTGGCCAGCTAAACCCCATCCTTCCTAGACAGGGGTCTACAACTCACACAGCTTCAGTGGGGCTTTGGGCTGGGGTGGTCTGTCAAGGTTCCGGGCTTGGGGGGCACTCAGCTCCGAGTCCCTGCTCCTGGCTGGAGGGCAACTCAGAGTAGAGAATGTGGACAATGGCAGCAGAACTCCCTCGTCTCTAGAATGGAGCTCGATCTGCTGGAAGCTTCCTCCAGGGTCCCTCCCCATCGGCCCTTCCAGGGTGACCTCCGGCAGGAGGAGGGGTGGGCAGGAGCCAGCTGATAGGGCTGCACACCCCAGCCTGACCCCAGCTCTCTCCCTCTCCTCCTTTCTTCTTTTCCCCTCCCCCCCACCCCATAGTCACTAACCCAGCATGTAACGCGTGCCCGCCTTCTGTGAGCGACTACAGGCATGGTGGGAAAGGGACACAGCTGTCTTGGGCCCTAACACCGCACTCCGGCCCGCTGTCCTCCCAAAGCAAGGGACCTATGGACGGCAGGAGCAGAAAGGGCTCCTCCGCCCGTGAGCCTGACCACCACCGCCATTTCACAGATGTGGTCGCAGGGGGCCAGGAAGGAGCCTGGCTTGAGGGCGCACCTCTTGAGACCAAGCCTTACACCTTCCCGGACTGGGACGGCCCCATGGGGGTGTAGGGACTCTATGCAGCCCATGTCCCTGGGGCACCTGCTGTGCGCGCAGCCCTGTGTCAGGCTGCGGGGACACATGGGGAGTCAGGCCTGACCTGGGAGTGGGGAGGGTGCAAACACACGCAGAGCTGCCTCACTCCACGGGCCGCTGCAGGGGCCGGGGCGGGTGAGACAGAAGCCCAGGCTCCCTTGCCTGCAGGGCCGTCGCAGCCAGACTCGAGGAGTGCCCACCCACCTTCACATTTCGGAGACCACGAGGGTACCGTTTGCTCACTGTCCCCAACCCACACGTCCACCCGGAGCCAGGAGCTGATGGGGTGGGCTGGGGGGGGTGCCCTCTACCTCTGCATGGTTGCTCCTGAGTTGGCAGAGTGAAAGACGGGGAGGCTGGGACCCAAGACACCTGTCTCAGCCGCTGGCCTTTCACTCTCTGCCCCTGCCTGGCTGCCCCATCTCCAGCATCCTCCCTCCCCCAGCACCCTCCCTTCTGCCCCATCCTGGGCTCCGGTCATTCAGAGACCGAAGGAACGAAGGCTAGCTGTGGCGTTCCAGGACAGCAGGGCAGAAGAGGGGGTTGGGGATAGAGCGAGACTTGCAGGCTCATCCCTCATAAGGGCAGGAGTGATGGTGAGTGTCCTAGTGCTGAGGCCCAGAGAGGTGCCACACCTCGCCCAAAGTCACACAGCAAGAAGGGGCAGTGCTTGGCCTGGAGCCCGGGGCTGTACCCTCATCTCAGACTTCATCGGCTCCTCCAAGTGGTGCCCCCCCACCCGCGGGCTCCACTCCCTGACTGGATGTCCACGCCTGCTGTTCCTGCAGCTTGGAGAGAGAGCCTGGTGGGGGTGGGGGTGGGGGGGAATTGGTGCAGAGGAGAAAACAGAAAGTGCCAGCTGATTCATATTTCTAAATGTCATGTTATTCCAGGAGCGCTCTCGCTTTGCCACCACCTTCATCCACCCCCCACTTGCCATCTTGAAGGAGGGCTGCAGAGCGGCCAGGGGAGGCGGGGGTGCTGTGAGACCAGGGTCTGGGGGGGCTGCGTCTCTGCCCTGCCCCCTGGATGAGTGGAGGGGTGGGCACCGTGCTGGGAGCCCTGGTGCAAACTCTAGCTGTGGAATTGGCTGTCATGGGACCCCAAGCCTGGCTACACCTCTTTTGTACGTTTCCCTGTGCAAAATTGGGGGGGGGGGCTGTGCTTGCCAAGACCGGCTGCTTATCCGATTTGCCTCCAAAGAAAACAAAACAGATGCTCTCGGGCTGCACCCCTCGAGATTCTCATTCAGTAAGCCAGAGGTGAGGCTGGGGGTCCATATTCGATCCGTATTCCCTCACTCCTGCCCAACCCCGTGGTTCTGGTACAGCCTGTCTACAGAGGGGTGCTTGGGAAGCTCCCGGCAATGCACTTGCATCCAGATTCTCATTTGTCTGCAGTACTTATTACCTCCTCCGGAAGGCCCTCCCTGATTTACCCACCCCATCTGCCACCTCCGGTGCTCATCACTCCTGGCCCTGCCTCTTCAGCCACGCTCATCTTACTGCTCCCAAAAGGCATTTAGACACTTGTCTGCGTGTGTGTCCTGTGTAGGTTTGGCGAGGTGAACCTCCACGCAGCATCGAGAAAGGTGCTCAGCCCTAGCGCCAGCGAGTCCCAAGTTCGTGGCCCCTGTGAACTCCCCCAAGGTGAAGTATGCAAACACTTACCACAGGGCTTGGTGGAAGGGGGAGATCAGAGGCCTTGAAGGGACAGCTGGGTTCATGCCAGAAGGTTTCCGGAGGGCCCCTGACTTCCTGGGTTGCCAAGGGAGATTTGGACACCTGCCGCCTGGTGTGTGCCTGCAGGCAGAGGACTCAGGCAAGCGTGGGTCCTCCACAAAGAAGAGGTGTTGCTCAGAGTTCTCCAGAACCTTTCAAATGACACCAGCGGCTGTCCTGCAGGAAACGGAATTCCCAGGAAACAGAATGCCCCACAATGGGTTCAATGGGAGGGACAGGAATGCAGGGAATGCTGACAGAGGGGGATAAGGTCAGGGGATCCAAAGGGGTCCCGAGCCTCTGCGATGCCAGGCGGGGCTAGCACCCCACACCAAGAGAGGCAGGGGCAGATGGCATTGCCAGAGCCCACCAGGAGCTAGAGCTGTGGAAGTGGGGCCATCCCCCAAGAGTGTAGTCACAGAGGGAGGTGGCCATTCCCAGAGCCACAGCATCATGGTAGGGAGAAGCAAAGGGCAAAAAGACCCATCTTTCTCCTCCCACCTTCCCTTCTCATTCTGGTACCTTCCATTGGCCAAGGCCAGGCAGCAGCCAGAGGTACCAGGAGCCCCTAGAGGTCCCCTCCTGGGGGCGCAGAGAAGGGCAGAGAGAGTTTTGCAGGTTGTGGAGTGGGTAGGAGGCAAGCAGAGAGTAACCAGCTACTCAAGCAGCCTGGCGATCTCCCAGCTTCTCCACACCCCGCCCACCTTCTCCACTCTGCAGGGCTTGGGGGGACGTGCCTGACACAGCCATGGGAAGACGGGCTTTCAGCCCCATCTCTGCCACCAGCACACAGGACGACGGCAGGAAGTCACCTCCCCGCTTCGGGCCCTGCTGGCCTCATCTGTAAACCCCAGGGGCGAAGCTAGCCATCCTTTTCCAGTCCTGACCCGAGGTTTTCCTCCCCTGCCTTTTCTAGAATGGAGCCCCGCTCGGCGGCAGGAAAATGGGCTCAGAGAAGCAGGAAGCTTAGCAAATGGAAAATTAATTCTGGACGGTAAAGAGCAGAGGCTGTTGTCTGTGATGTATAACTTACTCTTTGTGTCAAACTGTGTACTGTGAATATCAGTGGTATGGCAAGAAAACCGAGATCTATTGCTTCGAGTTTAATCTGTTCCCCGTGTTGGAGCAGGGAGAGGGAGGCGGGGGGAAGACTACCACTTTAATCACAGGCCCAACTCGAGATGTCAAGCTGCTCTCGGGTGTGTTAGTAAAATGATGTTGTATTGCAGGCTTCCCAGACAGCGCCCCACACTGCGGCTTTATCTGCCGAGCCGTAAATTAGCACACCTACTTTACGCTCTTCAGGTAAAACCAGTAATTTAGCTGAAAAACACACACGCACGCACACAGAGCTTGCAGGGGTGGGGGGTGGCGCTTAGGAGAGGGGGCTGCTCCCCTTGAGCAGGGAGTAGCTAAAAATGCGCAAACCGGAATGAAATGACACATCGGCGGCACCTGCTATCATTAGTGCGTGGGCTCCTGGTGCAAGCCCCGAAGTCGGCCCACCTTCCCTTCTACCTGCCCCAGTGCCTCCCCCCCACCCTTTTTCGCCATGAACCGTAAATTACATGCTGACACCTTTAATTTGTGCAAAGTATGCCTGGCTGCGCCTGGCATCAGCAGCCGGCTGCTATAATAAGGTCAATCTATATTCATTGTCGCAGGACTTGATGTGCCAGATAACACAGGGAGGCAGCACTGTGGTGGCTTTTCCGGGCTGGGGTGGGGGTGAGCGGTGGGGGGGGGGGGGCCCGCTGCCGCTCAGCGCGGCCTGGCGCCAGTCGGTTCATCACTTACGCATGGCATGAGCGATGTTATGATTTAGCTAATCACCGTCAGGTATTCATCCTACTGCTGCTTGGAGACGGCCGCGGTGCACGCCTGGCTGCCTGAGCCAGGGAGGGAGCCCCCCCCCCTGCCGACGAACACCATGGAGAGACTGCTCAGTGGGTCTGACTGTCCTTTCTGGGCCGTGGTCCCTGGGCATTTATGATTCAGGATTAGAGAGCCCTTAGGCTGGTGGAGGAGAAGCCTTCCGGGGTGCCCCGGGGGGCAGGGGCACAGATGCGGGATGTCCCTGGATGCTGTGGCCTAACCAGGGATGCGGGTCTCCGTGATGGGTCATACAGCATGAGCCCAAGGCATTGGAGTCATAGGGTTCTGGATTCTAATCCCAGCTCTACCTCTTGCAGGCTGTGAGAGCTTCGATGAGTCACTTAACCTCTCTGGGCGAAATGGAGAAACAATTCCAATCTGGACAGGGAGAGTGTAAGGGTACAAATATATGGATACAGTTCCTGCTGGGTCTACATGGAGGAGGCACTTGGTCAATGGCAGCTCCCACTATTCAGAGACCTAGTGGGCCCATCGCGGGTGCTGCTGGATGAATGTTTGCTTTCAAGCGGGGAATTCAGACCCAAAAGTTGGTTAAAGGATGGGGCTGGGGCCGACGGGTGAACCCCTTGGTTGAGACACTCCCCAGATCCTGAAATGTTTATGCGGAAGAAGATTCGATCATACTGAAGAAGCACGAATCCATGGCTGGGGAGGGTCACGGGGCAGAAGTGAACCAAGTTCTCAGCCTCAAACAGGCTGGCAGGAACAGACTACGCGTAGGCTTATGGAGGTGAAGGGGCGTGGAGAGGGGCCAGCCAGGTCCTTCCTGCCAGCCAAGGCGCATGGAAGACAGAAAGGAAATGAATCCATCCACGGCCGTCCAGGCAGTGAGCTGGGGTCCCAGCCGGGCTTCTGCCTTCATAGTTTTGCCCACTGCCCCTCAGGACAAATGACCATGAGTCTCCTGGGGGCTGCCCTTGGGATGAGAGGGTACCCTCTCCCCTCTTCTTGGTGCTTAGTTAGGGGTGCACAACATGGTTCTCCACTTTGTCCGTAGCCAGGTGAGCAGTGGAAGGCACTAGACTGAATGCAAAGGCCTCTGGCTGACCCTCATTTTCCTTATTTGCACAACGGAGCCAATAGCATCTGCCCCTTGGGGCTGATGAGGAGATTAAGGGAGCCCAACGGCACACCTGGGTGGGACAGATGAGGACCACTTTTCCCTCCAATCAANGGTAGGCCGGTGAGGTGGGTGGGAGGAGGCAGGCCCATCGCACCATATGTGCTTAGCATCAAAAAATTAAAATTAAGAACAAAACAAAGTACGGTGCCCCCTCGTCGTGTCTTGATTTTTTGTTGATGGGATTTAACATAAAATACTGCTGACCCAGCTGAAATCTTCAGAATCTGAAGTCGACATCAGATCCCATGCACCATATTTTTGACTTGCAAATGCCTTCCAAGAATAGCTGGAGTGTCCTTATTAAGCCCGCCTTGTGATGCCTCCGTACTTCGCGCCGTCTGCTTCCGCACTGTATAATTCATGGACTTGCCTTATGAAGTTCGGGAGGGATCGAAACCGTGACCAGCCCATGAACTCAAGCTGACACTTCCATTATTTTAAAAGGAACACGGCGCAGGCTGACACCTGACCTCGGCTCAGGCTTATCCGGCAGGGATGTCAAGCAAGCCTTGCTTGAGCCAGGTCCGGAGTCCGTCCGTCCATACGGACTCCGGGGCCATGGGATTCGTACTCCCAACTGATGCTGGGCCATGGCTTGCTATCCCTGTGATCATGGGCAACACAGAAAACCAGCCTGTGGGCCCCTGGCACGTGGAGTGGAATTTCGTTACTTTCAGCAAGAAAGGGCAAGCCCCGCCATGATAATCATCACCATAGTTACCCTCTGTGAGCTCTTGCAGCCTGCCGGGCCCCAGACCCATCATCTCCTTCAAGCCACACAGCAAAGTAGGATTTATTATCACATTTTACAGAGGAAGAAACATTATAGGTCCAGAAGCCACACCGATAATGACCACTGAAGCCTGGATTCACATGCAGACCTGTCAGGCTCCAAAGCCGATGTTCTTAGTCTATGCGCCCCAAAAGGGGGTGCATGAACCTCAGGGCTGGACATGGCAATTGGCCCATGGGAAGAAAATAACAAGATCGTTCTTTACATTTTAAAATCTTATTTAAAAACGTCTGTTCTTGGGCATTTTCACCGTATACATAACATAGTATTACCTTTGAACCTGTATAATGAATAAACAAATACATATGCATATATCAGCAGCTGATTTCTTTTCCTGAATAGTGAGGTCAAAGATGAACTATTTAGAGCCACTGCATTTGGCTCCTCCCTGCACCAACCTCTGCCCGGGGGCTCCAAGAACAAATTCCAGGCAGCCAGGCTGGCCCGCTCTCCTCACCACCCATTCTGAGCTCGGGCCAGCTTAACTTCTCCAGCCTGCCCACCCCACCTGGCAAGCCAAGAAACTGATGGATAGGAAATCCAAAAACCACTTGTTTTTTTTGTTTGTTTTTAAGATTTACTTATCTATTATTTATTTGAGAGAGAGAGAGCACACAGAGAGAGAGAGGAATAAGGAGACTCTCTGCTGAGCAGGGAGCCCAATGCGGGGCTCGATCCCAGGACTCTGGGATCATGACCTGAGCCGAAGGCAGATGCTTAACCCCCTGAGCCACCCAGGTGCCCCACCCCCAAAGACCACTTCTAATTTGCAGGGTGACCTCCAAAGACCACTTCTAATTTGCAGGGTGACCTCCAGCCAGCCAGGGTGCCACCCTGGGCCTCAGCTCCTCATCTGTTGGCCTTTATTATAGGGATGCACTCCTATTATTTCTTATGGCCCCCTTGAAGCCTGAGCTCCATGCCCAGGTGGGAATGTGAGCCCTTTGTGGACTGTGGCAGGAGCCGCATCCAACTTCAGGCCGGGGGGCCACACTCCTGCTGCTGTCCCTCCAGCCAGTGGGGTCATCTGGCCCGTGATGCTCCCCCTCTCTGGGTCTCAGGAACCTTCATCTGTGCGGGGGGGTGGGCCTGGTCCTGCCGCAGCTTATGCAGGGGATCTACTGAGTTAAGTGTCATGAAAGCCCCTGGATGGTCAGAAGAACTTTCTAAATGAACCTCACCTTCCTCTGCTCTTCTCTCCTGCCATCACTTATCCAGCCTGGCCAGATGATGGGGCTTCCCATTCCTGTAGAGGAGACTTACTAAGCCCTTCTGGGTCTAGTAGGCACTGGGGTCCCTGCACAGACGAAAAACCCACAGTCTCTGTGGGGAGGTTTCCAAAGTAGGGGGGGAGACAGAAAGGAGCAAGAAAAAAAACGAATGAGGATAATTCCCTCTGAAGACCATAAAGGAAGACCACCTGCCCCGGGCAATGGATGCCCGCAGATAAAAAAGAATGTCCTTTGTCAGGATCAGGCTTGGATATATATAGATATGGAAGCTGCGATTAAGGGCAAAATCTCTGACCCCCCTGCACCTCTCTCCAGGTAACAATTCAATGCAAAGAAGAAAACCCACAGCTACAAGCACTCCTGCCTCAGACGGGCCCAAACTCCCCCTTGAGAGGTCAGCTCCGTTTGAGCCCCACGGGAGCCCCTGCCACCCGAGACCAAGGATGGGGGAACTAGCCAGAAGCCCAGATCGTGCAGACAGGCCCTGCCCGTCACACCTCCTGATGGCTGACTTGAGAGGCTTGGTCTCCCTCCCCCGCCCCCTCTTCCACCCTGCCTGGGGGCTTGGCCGCCACCATCCTGGGGATTGAGACACCTCCGTCTACAGCAAGTCTGCAGGGCAATGCTCTGGTCCCCTTGGCAACCGCCCACCGCGCCCCGCCCCCCCGCCCCCCGCCGCTTTGCGGTTGTGAAGCCAGGAGACCATCCATCTCCAGGGCTCCTCTCCAGCTCTGGGCAGGCCAGGGGGAGACCAGCACCAAGCTCCCTGCCTCCCTCTGGGTGACCAAGGAGCCTGCTTGGCTCTCAGGGTGAAGAGCTGGGAGGCAGGACAGGGTCACACTTGCCACCCACAGCTAGTGACACAAAAACAAAGAGGCCCCTGGGTGCCCAGAGCTAGATCCAGGCCCCCGCATGCATGGGGAGTGGAGGGAGGCAGGCTTCCTCCAGGACGGGAGGGCCAGGTCATAGCAGGGAGTGGGGGGCATCCAGTGAACCCTGTGAGCTGATGAGAGCAGGAGCGGCTCTGCATTCTGCACCCGCTCTGTGCCATGCTGCGTGCTTGACACTCACAGCTCGTCACCTCCCCCAGACGTCACGCGGTGAGCCTGAGACTCGGGGTTATTACCTCCACTGCATTAGAGCTGAAGACTCTTAGGCTCTGAGTGGAAAATTGAGAACCCAAGGTCACGGTGCTAGGAAGTGTCAGAGGAGCAATCTGACGCCTGTCTGCTCGCTCCAAGGCCTTAAGTCTTTGCTGACTGACACCTGGCTCTCATGTCTGGAGCCCCCGAAACCCCAGTTCTAAGCTGGGACCCACCCTGTCCCAACGGCCTCCCCACCCAACATAGGCCATCGATGACCCTGCGGCCCTGGGGAAGAGCCTTCAGAAATGCTTCTGGGCCATCTCCTGTTCCCCGAGGGCCTCCAGAGGAAAAAAAAAAAAAAAAAGAGAGAGAGACCAAAAGCAAAGAAGACATTGGGTTGAAAACAAAATCACAAGACATAAACTCTCCCAGCTAGCTGAAGGCACGGCAGCCCTGTCACCTACAGAGGAAACTCAGGGCATTCCTGCCTGTGCTCAGGGCAGGGCCAGCCAGGATGTTGGTGGCGACAGGCCCCAGGCAAGGTAGGGTGCTCTGACCACGGGCCAGGTCACGCATAGGGGAGTAATCCCCTATTTCTGATCAATGGTGAAGAGCTTGTGGCAGGTGACAAAGCCAGGTGAGGAACCACAAATGGGCCCTGGGCTCCCAGGCATAGGAAGTCTCCCTCCTCTTATGGTTCCCACTTCCGGGGTACATTTTTCTCCACAAGCCCCCCTCACCCCACCCTCAGTCAGTGGCCAGCTAAACCCCATCCTTCCTAGACAGGGGTCTACAACTCACACAGCTTCAGTGGGGCTTTGGGCTGGGGTGGTCTGTCAAGGTTCCGGGCTTGGGGGGCACTCAGCTCCGAGTCCCTGCTCCTGGCTGGAGGGCAACTCAGAGTAGAGAATGTGGACAATGGCAGCAGAACTCCCTCGTCTCTAGAATGGAGCTCGATCTGCTGGAAGCTTCCTCCAGGGTCCCTCCCCATCGGCCCTTCCAGGGTGACCTCCGGCAGGAGGAGGGGTGGGCAGGAGCCAGCTGATAGGGCTGCACACCCCAGCCTGACCCCAGCTCTCTCCCTCTCCTCCTTTCTTCTTTTCCCCTCCCCCCCACCCCATAGTCACTAACCCAGCATGTAACGCGTGCCCGCCTTCTGTGAGCGACTACAGGCATGGTGGGAAAGGGACACAGCTGTCTTGGGCCCTAACACCGCACTCCGGCCCGCTGTCCTCCCAAAGCAAGGGACCTATGGACGGCAGGAGCAGAAAGGGCTCCTCCGCCCGTGAGCCTGACCACCACCGCCATTTCACAGATGTGGTCGCAGGGGGCCAGGAAGGAGCCTGGCTTGAGGGCGCACCTCTTGAGACCAAGCCTTACACCTTCCCGGACTGGGACGGCCCCATGGGGGTGTAGGGACTCTATGCAGCCCATGTCCCTGGGGCACCTGCTGTGCGCGCAGCCCTGTGTCAGGCTGCGGGGACACATGGGGAGTCAGGCCTGACCTGGGAGTGGGGAGGGTGCAAACACACGCAGAGCTGCCTCACTCCACGGGCCGCTGCAGGGGCCGGGGTGGGTGAAACAGAAGCCCAGGCTCCCTTGCCTGCAGGGCCGTCGCAGCCAGACTCGAGGAGTGCCCACCCACCTTCACATTTCGGAGACCACGAGGGTACCGTTTGCTCACTGTCCCCAACCCACACGTCCACCCGGAGCCAGGAGCTGATGGGGTGGGCTGGGGGGGGTGCCCTCTACCTCTGCATGGTTGCTCCTGAGTTGGCAGAGTGAAAGACGGGGAGGCTGGGACCCAAGACACCTGTCTCAGCCGCTGGCCTTTCACTCTCTGCCCCTGCCTGGCTGCCCCATCTCCAGCATCCTCCCTCCCCCAGCACCCTCCCTTCTGCCCCATCCTGGGCTCCGGTCATTCAGAGACCGAAGGAACGAAGGCTAGCTGTGGCGTTCCAGGACAGCAGGGCAGAAGAGGGGGTTGGGGATAGAGCGAGACTTGCAGGCTCATCCCTCATAAGGGCAGGAGTGATGGTGAGTGTCCTAGTGCTGAGGCCCAGAGAAGTGCCACACCTCGCCCAAAGTCACACAGCAAGAAGGGGCAGTGCTTGGCCTGGAGCCCGGGGCTGTACCCTCATCTCAGACTTCATCGGCTCCTCCAAGTGGTGCCCCCCCACCCGCGGGCTCCACTCCCTGACTGGATGTCCACGCCTGCTGTTCCTGCAGCTTGGAGAGAGAGCCTGGTGGGGGTGGGGGTGGGGGGGAATTGGTGCAGAGGAGAAAACAGAAAGTGCCAGCTGATTCATATTTCTAAATGTCATGTTATTCCAGGAGCGCTCTCGCTTTGCCACCACCTTCATCCACCCCCCACTTGCCATCTTGAAGGAGGGCTGCAGAGCGGCCAGGGGAGGCGGGGGTGCTGTGAGACCAGGGTCTGGGGGGGCTGCGTCTCTGCCCTGCCCCCTGGATGAGTGGAGGGGTGGGCACCGTGCTGGGAGCCCTGGTGCAAACTCTAGCTGTGGAATTGGCTGTCATGGGACCCCAAGCCTGGCTACACCTCTTTTGTACGTTTCCCTGTGCAAAATTGGGGGGGGGGGCTGTGCTTGCCAAGACCGGCTGCTTATCCGATTTGCCTCCAAAGAAAACAAAACAGATGCTCTCGGGCTGCACCCCTCGAGATTCTCATTCAGTAAGCCAGAGGTGAGGCTGGGGGTCCATATTCGATCCGTATTCCCTCACTCCTGCCCAACCCCGTGGTTCTGGTACAGCCTGTCTACAGAGGGGTGCTTGGGAAGCTCCCGGCAATGCACTTGCATCCAGATTCTCATTTGTCTGCAGTACTTATTACCTCCTCCGGGAGGCCCTCCCTGATTTACCCACCCCATCTGCCACCTCCGGTGCTCATCACTCCTGGCCCTGCCTCTTCAGCCACGCTCATCTTACTGCTCCCAAAAGGCATTTAGACACTTGTCTGCGTGTGTGTCCTGTGTAGGTTTGGCGAGGTGAACCTCCACGCAGCATCGAGAAAGGTGCTCAGCCCTAGCGCCAGCGAGTCCCAAGTTCGTGGCCCCTGTGAACTCCCCCAAGGTGAAGTATGCAAACACTTACCACAGGGCTTGGTGGAAGGGGGAGATCAGAGGCCTTGAAGGGACAGCTGGGTTCATGCCAGAAGGTTTCCGGAGGGCCCCTGACTTCCTGGGTTGCCAAGGGAGATTTGGACACCTGCCGCCTGGTGTGTGCCTGCAGGCAGAGGACTCAGGCAAGCGTGGGTCCTCCACAAAGAAGAGGTGTTGCTCAGAGTTCTCCAGAACCTTTCAAATGACACCAGCGGCTGTCCTGCAGGAAACGGAATTCCCAGGAAACAGAATGCCCCACAATGGGTTCAATGGGAGGGACAGGAATGCAGGGAATGCTGACAGAGGGGGATAAGGTCAGGGGATCCAAAGGGGTCCCGAGCCTCTGCGATGCCAGGCGGGGCTAGCACCCCACACCAAGAGAGGCAGGGGCAGATGGCATTGCCAGAGCCCACCAGGAGCTAGAGCTGTGGAAGTGGGGCCATCCCCCAAGAGTGTAGTCACAGAGGGAGGTGGCCATTCCCAGAGCCACAGCATCATGGTAGGGAGAAGCAAAGGGCAAAAAGACCCATCTTTCTCCTCCCACCTTCCCTTCTCATTCTGGTACCTTCCATTGGCCAAGGCCAGGCAGCAGCCAGAGGTACCAGGAGCCCCTAGAGGTCCCCTCCTGGGGGCGCAGAGAAGGGCAGAGAGAGTTTTGCAGGTTGTGGAGTGGGTAGGAGGCAAGCAGAGAGTAACCAGCTACTCAAGCAGCCTGGCGATCTCCCAGCTTCTCCACACCCCGCCCACCTTCTCCACTCTGCAGGGCTTGGGGGGACGTGCCTGACACAGCCATGGGAAGACGGGCTTTCAGCCCCATCTCTGCCACCAGCACACAGGACGACGGCAGGAAGTCACCTCCCCGCTTCGGGCCCTGCTGGCCTCATCTGTAAACCCCAGGGGCGAAGCTAGCCATCCTTTTCCAGTCCTGACCCGAGGTTTTCCTCCCCTGCCTTTTCTAGAATGGAGCCCCGCTCGGCGGCAGGAAAATGGGCTCAGAGAAGCAGGAAGCTTAGCAAATGGAAAATTAATTCTGGACGGTAAAGAGCAGAGGCTGTTGTCTGTGATGTATAACTTACTCTTTGTGTCAAACTGTGTACTGTGAATATCAGTGGTATGGCAAGAAAACCGAGATCTATTGCTTCGAGTTTAATCTGTTCCCCGTGTTGGAGCAGGGAGAGGGAGGCGGGGGGAAGACTACCACTTTAATCACAGGCCCAACTCGAGATGTCAAGCTGCTCTCGGGTGTGTTAGTAAAATGATGTTGTATTGCAGGCTTCCCAGACAGCGCCCCACACTGCGGCTTTATCTGCCGAGCCGTAAATTAGCACACCTACTTTACGCTCTTCAGGTAAAACCAGTAATTTAGCTGAAAAACACACACGCACGCACACAGAGCTTGCAGGGGTGGGGGGGTGGTGCTTAGGAGAGGGGGCTGCTCCCCTTGAGCAGGGAGTAGCTAAAAATGCGCAAACCGGAATGAAATGACACATCGGCGGCACCTGCTATCATTAGTGCGTGGGCTCCTGGTGCAAGCCCCGAAGTCGGCCCACCTTCCCTTCTACCTGCCCCAGTGCCTCCCCCCCACCCTTTTTCGCCATGAACCGTAAATTACATGCTGACACCTTTAATTTGTGCAAAGTATGCCTGGCTGCACCTGGCATCAGCAGCCGGCTGCTATAATAAGGTCAATCTATATTCATTGTCGCAGGACTTGATGTGCCAGATAACACAGGGAGGCAGCACTGTGGTGGCTTTTCCGGGCTGGGGTGGGGGTGAGCGGTGGGGGGGGGGGGGCCCGCTGCCGCTCAGCGCGGCCTGGCGCCAGTCGGTTCATCACTTACGCATGGCATGAGCGATGTTATGATTTAGCTAATCACCGTCAGGTATTCATCCTACTGCTGCTTGGAGACGGCCGCGGTGCACGCCTGGCTGCCTGAGCCAGGGAGGGAGCCCCCCCCCCTGCCGACGAACACCATGGAGAGACTGCTCAGTGGGTCTGACTGTCCTTTCTGGGCCGTGGTCCCTGGGCATTTATGATTCAGGATTAGAGAGCCCTTAGGCTGGTGGAGGAGAAGCCGTCCGGGGTGCCCCGGGGGGCAGGGGCACAGATGCGGGATGTCCCTGGATGCTGTGGCCTAACCAGGGATGCGGGTCTCCGTGATGGGTCATACAGCATGAGCCCAAGGCATTGGAGTCATAGGGTTCTGGATTCTAATCCCAGCTCTACCTCTTGCAGGCTGTGAGAGCTTCGATGAGTCACTTAACCTCTCTGGGCGAAATGGAGAAACAATTCCAATCTGGACAGGGAGAGTGTAAGGGTACAAATATATGGATACAGTTCCTGCTGGGTCTACATGGAGGAGGCACTTGGTCAATGGCAGCTCCCACTATTCAGAGACCTAGTGGGCCCATCGCGGGTGCTGCTGGATGAATGTTTGCTTTCAAGCGGGGAATTCAGACCCAAAAGTTGGTTAAAGGATGGGGCTGGGGCCGACGGGTGAACCCCTTGGTTGAGACACTCCCCAGATCCTGAAATGTTTATGCGGAAGAAGATTCGATCATACTGAAGAAGCACGAATCCATGGCTGGGGAGGGTCACGGGGCAGAAGTGAACCAAGTTCTCAGCCTCAAACAGGCTGGCGGGAACAGACTACGCGTAGGCTTATGGAGGTGAAGGGGCGTGGAGAGGGGCCAGCCAGGTCCTTCCTGCCAGCCAAGGCGCATGGAAGACAGAAAGGAAATGAATCCATCCACGGCCGTCCAGGCAGTGAGCTGGGGTCCCAGCCGGGCTTCTGCCTTCATAGTTTTGCCCACTGCCCCTCAGGACAAATGACCATAAGTCTCCTGGGGGCTGCCCTTGGGATGAGAGGGTACCCTCTCCCCTCTTCTTGGTGCTTAGTTAGGGGTGCACAACATGGTTCTCCACTTTGTCCGTAGCCAGGTGAGCAGTGGAAGGCACTAGACTGAATGCAAAGGCCTCTGGCTGACCCTCATTTTCCTTATTTGCACAACGGAGCCAATAGCATCTGCCCCTTGGGGCTGATGAGGAGATTAAGGGAGCCCAACGGCACACCTGGGTGGGACAGATGAGGACCAGTTTTCCCTCCAATCAACCAGCTTAGGGTCTAAGGAAGGGGGTCACCGAAGTCCAGCTACAACACAAGCAGCCAGGCTAGACACTTCGGTGATCTGGAAACATCCTGTCTCATCCTACTGCCACGCCTTTGTCCTTGCTGCTCCCTCCCCCAGGGGCGCCCTTCCCTTTTCACTGTTCCCAGGACCAGCCCATCCTCCCAGGTCCTGGTCGGATCCTGCTTCCTCCAAAAAGTCCCTTTGTCCCTCCTCAGTGTCAGGACCGCCTTCCCCCCGCCCACAGCACCAACCACCCTTCCTGACTGTAAGTGGGCCCGTGATCTGTCCTCTAGTGATTTGGCCCCAGCTAAGAAAGTAGTGGGAAGGCGAGCCATTCTGCACGGGCTAAGCAGCCTTAGGCCTCTGTGGGTCTCCACCCACTCCTCTGCAAAATGGATAGGCAAAGGTGGTGTAGGGTGCCCTTGGTGGCCCCAGGCATCACAGTGCTAGGCGAAGCTTCCAGTAAAACAGGCTCTGGAGGGACTACAAGGATGAGGTCAATGGGCATCTCCATGGAAACCAGTGCCCCTAAGTTGAATTTCCCCATTTTGGCAGCCTAGGGACTCCGAGTCCGAATTAATTTAGTCTAAAGAATGTAAATGTTCCCTCCCACGTAGGCTGGTGCCTTGAGGTTTCTTCCCGATGCCCGGTGAAACCACCTGCCCTGCCCCACCTCTGGCCAGCGCCCTCCGCTCCTGCCCCCAGGCCAGCACAGGGCCGCATCTCCGCACACCTCCCCGCGCCTCACAATGACCCACGCACCTGTGCAGCGAGCACCTGCCAAGACACAGCGCTGCCGATGTTCAATCGCCCTCGAAATGCACTGCGTCTCTTACCAGCAAAACTTGGACAGAGCGGAGGGCGGGGCCTCCCCAGGCTGGCAGGGCCAGCAACCTCCCACTGCCACCTGGTGGGTTCGCCTGGCTGGGCTCACCCCCCCTCCCCCCACCCACTCCCCCCGCCATCAGCAGCAGGCGAGGTGAGACCAGAGAGCCTCCTGACCGGACCTGGGGCTGGGCGCACACCTTTGTCCCAAAGCATCCGCATCATTCACTAGCAAGTGACCATGACGCCACTTTGCTGCTGAAGAACCAGAGGCATGAGAGGCGTGGGGCTGGTGCATTTTTTCGTAGGAATCCAGGGGATTCAGGGCCTGTCATCCCAAACATTCCATTTCCCCAACATCTTTTCTGAACTTCTTGCCCTAACGGATACTTGGCTGTCCCCCCACACACCACTTCCCTGTCCCCTCCCCAGGGGAGGCTGTTCTTTTCCATATCCCACATCATCTGGGGCTGGGAGGTGAGGTGGGCACCCTCCGATCCGCACGCCCCCCCCCCGAAAGCCCCAGTTCCTCTGAATTCTATGCCGAGTGACTTTGCCTCTCACCTCCATCCTTGTGGTAGGGCCACCCACTGCCCCCTGGGTCACACCCTTCATTCACAGCAGACTTAACAAGCCCCCTGGCCCGCTGGCTTCCTCTCCACCCCCACTGGGCAACTTCATGTCCATTTTGAAGATCCATCCAACAGGGGGCTTCTCTGTTCTTCCACCTGGCTGGTTCCGACCACCCGATCCACCCGGGGGCCACGGGCATCCCACCCTGACCTGACCATCCACACAATAGCCACCTGGAGCCCCCAGCTGGGACCACCTACCCCCTGCTATCCTTCCAGATCACACTCCTTCTGCGTCACTGAGCCCTGCAGCCACCAACCACCGTTGTCCCAGGATCAATGCCCGTCTGCTGCCCCCACGTCCACCTTTCACAAACCTCCTCCCTTCCTTCTCCACACTTAGAAGCCATGCCCAAGTTCAGCGCCATCCAGGCACGCACCTACACGGTGCCTGCACGCTTCAGCGGGACGGGGCTGCAGGAAAAGCGAACTGGCTTTCCTCGAAATTCATGGCCTCAAATCTCACAGGAGCATTGCCTCTGCGCAGCTGTCTGGCAGGCACGACCCCATCCTTCCAAACAGATGCCTTGTCCTTTCTCCTCTCCACACACTCCTCGCCACCCCCACCCTCAGGGGCCTCAGGCTTTGCTCAGAAGATAGTAGCAATCAGAGAGAACTCCCTCATCCTCCCATCGGGGAACCAACACTCCTCCTGTGCCTGCACCCCCTCTCTGCTCCCTCCCTCCCAGGGCGTGGATGGAGGCCATTGCTCTGCCCAAGGCCACCTGTTCCACATGGGGCCTGGATCCCACCTCTCTCACCTGCTCCAAGACCTGGGAGTCTCCTCTTTCTGCACCCCCTTCTTCTCCCTGTCCCCCGGGTCACCCTGGGCAGGTGCACGCGCTCTAGGATCTCCTATGATGAGCAACAAGCTCCATTCATCGCCACACCTCTCCCTGGCTCCCATCCTGGTTTTCCTGCTCCCCTTCACTGCAGAATGTGCTCAGGAAGGGTCTGCAGCGCCCGTCTCCATCTCTCTCTCACCGGGCATTCTGTGCCCACCGCTAGAGCCCCGCGCCCGTGCCCCTGGCTGGGAACTGACCGTCAGTGGAGCGTGGCTAGTGGCCGAGAGCAGGAGGGAAGGGCAGCTCGGGGGCAAAGAAAAGACCCTCACTGTGAAGGGCCTCGGGCTGGATCAAAGACTTTGGCCATTTCCAGTAGCCATCTTCAGATTTGTGTTTTAGAAAGGGTGCCTTGGTGACATTGGCTGGGGTGGGCTGGAGGTCAAGAGAGGAGACGGATTAGGAAGACATGGGAGGGGTCCAGGGGAGAAACCAGGGAGGCCTGAGTTCACCAGATGGCAGAGACGGAGGAGTGTAGACTCACTGCCAGGACTAAGGGGCCGCACATGTCCAGCGTCTGGCATGGAACACTCCTTATCACCCATGCTTTCCCATCATGTAACTGACCAGACTGGGTGACCCCGAATTGGTGACTGTCTCTCTCCGCCCCCCAGCGGCAGGCACCCCGCTGTCAGCCCGGCCACCGCCCGCCCCTCACCACTAGCACGTGGTAGGTACAAGCACACACTCGATCGAGGGAAGTGTGGACCACACAGGGAGGAGTCCGGCTGGAGCGGAGCAAAGGGCCGGGCTCTGGAGGTGTAAATGCCAACCTGAGAGCTCAGACTTTATCCTGTCAGTACCAGGGAGCCTCCCGGATGGCTGTGAGTACAGCAGTGGCCCGGCCGGCTCGGCGTGTGAGCTAAGCCCATCCCACAGCTGGGGAAGATGAATCGGAATAGGGCAAGACCAGAGGGGAAGACCTGTCCCCAGCCAGCTCGGGTACTCCAGGCAAGGGAAGATGAGGCCTGATCTTGGAAGGAAGACTAAAGAAAGACCAGCCTTAGAAATACCAAGGAGGAGAGATTAGCGAGGCAGGAAGATAAACTGAAATCCAGTTCATTGGTGGGCGGCTCGGGCATCTGGGTAGATGGGGCAGTGGGTGGGGCGAGCGGCAATGAACTCCACGGTGAGCGTGTTGAGTTTAAGTTCACTGTGGAGCATTCCAGGGAGAAAGGCACCGGTCTGGCAGCTGGATGTGTGAGCGGGATGCTCAGGGTGGGACCCAGGACAGAAGAGGCAGTGAACACAATGGCATGCAGATCAGGGAGGCACCCGGAAAGCAGCTCCAGGACAGAGCCATGGAGACATTCCTGTCTTTGGAGACAGCCAAAGACATGCCTGTCTTTGAAGGTCAGTGGAAAAAAAGGACCCCACAAAGAGACAGCCAAGGAAAGAAATCAGGCGAGCCTAGGACAGAGTGGTATCCCAAGGAAGGAAGGACGCCAAAGAAGAAGGTTCAGGAAGGACTAATGGTCACGGGGTCAGTAGCAGCAGCAGGTGTGGCTTTCCCTGGTTTGGCTGCCTGAGGGTCCCCGATGACCTTGCCAAAGCGTTTCCATCGAATCGGGGGTGGAGGGACTCACATCGCTGTGGGCTGAGGAATGCAGAGGCAGCTCAATTCGTTACTTAATAGCTGCGTGATAACCATTACACCTCCTTCTTCCAAAAAGCAGCAACTTCTCAGCTGTAAAAGAGAGATTACAATAAATCAAAAGATACAGCGTGGGTGAAGGACCTAGATCTAGGACAGACATACAGTGCTGGTCAAAACAGGTTAAGTGTCTCTGCTTCTCATATTAACAGGCATAGAGCCAATAAAGCTGTTAAAATACGAAATGAAAATTCACGTGCAGACATCTACACGAAAGCATTGGAACTGGGACTTGAACAGATCATTGTACACCCGTGTCCTTAACAGCGGAGTTCACAACAGCCAAAAAAAAATAGAAGCCACCGACAAACACGACGGATAAACAAAATGTGGGGTACACATCCAGGGGAACACCATTCAACCTTAAAAAGGAAGGCAATTCTGACACAGGCTACAACACAGAAGAACCTTGAGGACATTATGCTAAGCGAAACAAGTCGGCCACAAAAGAGCGAATAGTGTCTGGTTTCGCTCATAGGGGGTGCCTAGACTAGTCCAGCTCATCAAGATAGAAAGGAGAACGGCTGTAGCCGAGGGCCGGGGGTGGGCAAGATGGGGAGCTAGTGTCTAATGGGGACCGAGTTTCAGTGGAGGAAGATGAGAAGAATTCTAGAGGTGGGGGTGCCGCGGGTTGCACAGTTTGAATGTACTGAACACCCCTGAACCGAACGCTTGAAAATGGTTAAAATGGCAAGTTTTACATTGTGTATATCTTACCACAATACAGAAGATGTAAGAAGAGAACGAGAATATATATTACAGTGTGGGCTAGTAAAATGACTAGGATTGAGCATTTCAGTACGTTCTGAGCTGCTTGGTAACCAAGACATAAAGGGAAACTTTTGAGGCTTGATGTTTAATAAATGGAAAAAGTTACTATGGCAAGAGATTTCAAGTCCACCCACCCCCAGCGCCGGCCAGGACCGGCTTGTAGCGGGCATTTGTGTGAGAGATTCTTACAAGAGGCGATAATAGCATAAAGGACAAAGCAGGCTATGGACGGCGTACAAAGACATATTCATTACATAACCATTTCTGGCTGTGAGTCTTGAAGAAATGTGAGAGAAAAATCAATAAAACCTCACTCAAAAAAGCCTTTCGGGTGGGAATGAAGTTAATGAGGTCTAGATGTGAAGATTTCCAAGAATTGGAACTTAGAATTCCCAAAAAGCAAGCAAGAATTGGGACTTAGAATTCCCAAAAAGCAAGCGTGTTCAGCTTGGTGGTGCCTGGAGGACTTCTGGGGGAGGCATCCGGGAGGCAGTTGGCAATCTGCTGCCCAGCTCAGTGGCGAGGTCCCCTCAGTGGAAGTGGGGGTCTGAGCATCAACAGCACAGAGATGGTGTCCAAAGCCATGGGCAAGGCTGCAATGGTCAGGGGGGGACATGGAGTCCCAGGAAACGCTGCCTCAGGCTCACCCCCATTTCTCCAGGGCCCACCCAAGTATGGGGCAGCAGGCAGCAGCTGGCAGCCCAGGAGAGGAGCAAGAGCTCATGTCCTCTGACCTTCCGTCAGCGTACACCTTTGTCCCGGGGCCCTTCTCTGTGAAGGAGAAGGAATGCAGTGCTGGACGTCAGAAGCCCTGGGGCAGAATCTCACGTCAGCACTGCTGTGGCCTTGGATGACTTACACACGCTCTTGCCACCTCCGGATCCCCATGTGTAAACGGTGACCAAAATTTCGCCACCCCTGTCTTCCCTGCAAGGTTACTGGGAGCAGAAGGGTGGCTGTAGAGGGCTTTGGCCCGTGCCTCCCCCATCTTCTCTCTCCCTCTTCACCATCTCAAATAGATAGCAGTGCCCAAAGAAATAGTGCCCCCCCCATGCAAAGGCTGCTAGTCAGGACCTGCCCCTAGTGGGGACATTAGCTGTGATGAGCCACGTGACAGAACAATGCCACCTGTAAACCACTGATACCCGTGAGTGACTGTCTGTGCTCCAGAGCTGATCCCAGCTATCGAGGCAACAGGATGCCCTCCGCCAAGCAGGCGAGGCTAGGAGGCTGGCCAGGGGCGCGGGAAGACGGTGCCTACTGCCTGTCATGAACCTGTGGCCATGCCACCCAAAGAGGCCCAGGAGCCAGCTGCACACAGAGGCCCAAACCCCTGCAGCAGATCTGGGGGAGAGAGAAGTGCGACAATCATCAGCAGGTAGGTGGAAATGGAGGACACAGTGGGACCCTTCCAAAGGGAATTTTGAAACAAAAAGTACTGAAGCCGTTAACAGTGAGATGACTGCTGGGCATTAAGAAGGGACTGGGGAAGATCTGAGACGATCTGGTGTTTCCTACGCGTGCCAGAATTCGCATGGCACCCAGCGGCCCCGGCCGGGCCTGGGCGGGACCTTGACTGGGTGCAGCCCAGGGCGCTGGTCACAGGATAGACTGCAGAGCTCAGCCTCACATGACGCTGGAGGGACGCGCTGGCAGGACCCCGTCAGACCCATCAGCTTCTGAAACCGCAGCCGGGATGACTGCACTCAGCAATCATGTGTTTAAAAAGCAATAAGACTAAATGCTTTTCCGTTTCCCCTTTGAGAGACCATGTATGATAAATGATAGGCAATTTCATGGTTGGAGTTTCAATTTCCGAAAATATTAGTGCTATTCCCCAAGCTCCACTTCCGAGATAAATTCTTTTTGGCAGCCTCCTCCGTTGTCTCCTAATTCCCTGATTCTGAATATATTTGGAAGTCTGGTGTAAATTTCATCGGCTCAGCCCCAGCATCGGCCTGCCCGGTGTGCACTGGAAAGGGGTAACCCACCTGCCACTTTTTCAGGTTCTTTCACATTTGCTTCAAGTCCCGGGGTATTTGGGAAGTGCCTTGTGTATTCCCGGCCCTGTGCTCAGTGTTATTATGGTGCTTGTAAGGACGCTACAATCAACCATTCAATCAACAAACACTGATGGTGCGTCTGGTCTCTTCAGGCTCAAAGCAAGAACATTAACTCAGACAGCACCCCTCTAACACCTTGCCCCCATTTTGTTGTTGGGAAAACTGAGGCTCCGAGCAAACCTAATAAAATAAGAAGGGACTCCTCAGTAGACGGGGTGAGATGAGAGACGGTGCACATTTACCGAGATCCTAGGATGGGTCAGGGTCTGGGCTGAATGCTTGTCCAACCCTCAGCAAAGGAGGCTAAGCTGTTTCTCCTCACAAAACTCAAATTCAGGGTTATTATCCCCATTTTATAGCTATGAAAACTGAGGCTCAGAGGGGCCAAGCAACTTACCCAAGGATTCTCATTCTACTGGACCACATTGTCTCTCCTGATGTCATGAGGCCAGATGGTATCCCAACAGCCATCTTCAAACCATAGGGAATACCCTTGTTTAAAATCACCAAAGCAACAAGCCAGCCAGTAGGAAACTAACCTACCTTTGCCCCTTTATCTCCCCTTCCTCACTACCCTCTGCCTGTGCTAACCCTAGGCTCCCTCTGGCTGGTGTTCTCAGTGTGTCACCAACACTGAGGCCTATCACCTGCTTTCTCTCATGTTGTCGTCCTCTCTTCTCCACCAAATCGTCTCCATCACGGCTCAGCTTAGATCCGCACAACCACCTCTTTCCTCCCTCCCACTGCCTCACCCTTTAGAGGGGCTCTCATGTCTGGGATGGCATCTCCTTCTCCTATAATCTCACAGATCCTTATCAAAAGACTGGGCACAAAGCAGATATTCCAAAACCTTCAGGAAATCACTGGGGCAAGATGAAATGAAATGGGGCAAAATGAGAATAAATCAGAACAGAGCAAGTGGAATGTACTCGAACAGAATGCAATAGAATAGAACCAAGAAGAATAGTATGGTATGGATAGAAAGAAGTAGAAAGAAAAAGAAAAAAAGAAGAAGAATAGACTGGAACAACATGGAACAGAGTAAAAGAGGAGGGAGACAAAACAGTTGAACTAACCTAGGACAGGTTTGAACAGAATCGACCAGGATGGAACAGATGAGGTCAGAACAGATTGGAACAAGGTAGAAAGGACCAGAATAGGACATAACAGGGTTCACCAGATGAAAACAGTGGAACAGACTCAAGCAGGTCTGAACGGAAGACAGTGCAGTAGAATAATAGGGCTATAGCCCCGTTATACAGCTAGATGATACGGAGTTCATTCCATCTGTTCAACACATATTTATCAAGTGCTAATCTGTCCCAGGTAATAAAAAAGCAGACATGGTCCCTTCTCTCACAGAACATACTGTCCGGTGAAAGGACCAAAAAAAAAAAAAAGATGTAAGTAAGCATTAATAAATACATAATGATAAATTATGAGCTTCCATGAAATACCATGAAAGAATGGGCAGGTGGCCATAATGAAGAATAACAGGGTGAAAGTAATAATATTAATAATAAGGAGGTCAGGAAAACTGAGAGCTAAAAATGAGGAGGAGCCAGAGACACTTGAGAAACCAGGGAAAAACATTCTAGGCAGGGGGAACAGAATGTACGGAAGCCCAGAGTCAGGAAAGTGTTCGGCCCGTTCTGGGAACTGAACATTCAGTATGAGCTGAGTTCGGGATGCAAGGCCCAGGGTGACATGAAAGCCAAGACAGAGACAGGCAGGGGCCGATGTCATGGGGTGGGGGACTGGATTTCAGTCTAAGTACAATGAGAGCCTCTGAAGGGAGTTTCATGCTTCCTCCTTGGCTGGTGTCAAGGAATGACTTAAGACAGGGGGACCATGCAGGCATCTCCTGAGGCCATCCTGGTCGTGATGCGGGTGAGCTGGTGCAGAGGGACAGTGGCGCCAGAGTGGGAGAGAGACAGCCGACTGGAGAAACATTCTGAAGGTAAGCCTGGATGCCGGATTTGCGGGTGTTTTGGACCTGGGGTGGGCAGAAAGGGGGATCTGAAGGAGCTGCTGGGGTTTGGCTTCTCTTTCCTGAGATGAAGCTAGGAAGAGATATTCTGGGAGGAAAAATCAAGTTTCCTTCAGGGAATCGTGAGGTTCAGATGGCTGGGTCATGTCCAAATAGAGATGTCAAGTAGATTTGGACGTACAGGCCAGGAGCTCTGAGGAGGGTCTGAGCTGGAAATATCAATTGAGGAGTTGTCAGCAGATAAATACTGCACTCTGTCTTGGGATCAGATAAAATCCTATATGCAGTTGTGCAACGCAGAACGTCATCAAACACAGGCCGGGGACTGCTAGCCTTGGAACCCCTCCGGGGGCTTGCTGAACATACAAATTTCTGGGCCCCCGGGGCCACCAAGACAGATCTCTAGGGGTGGGGCTCAGGAGCCCGCATGCATAGCAATCACCCCCAAGTGTTTGCATGCTGTCTAACATGCGGGAAACCCCGGGCTACAGGCAGCACAGAGAGCAGAGCCTCCCGCACCGAGAAACGTGGACCTGTGCATATCACGAAGGAGAAGCCAGCAAAGGTGACAGAGAAGGAGTAGCCAGGGAAACAGGCAGAATCAGGAGAGGCTGGTGTCCCAAAGGCCAGAGAGACAAGGGGGTATCAGGACAGGTGGCCATCGGATCCCGAGTCTGCAAACTAGGGTGAGGAACCCCCCCACCCCCCGTTCCACGTGGCAAGGCTCACACCTCTGGGCAATGCTGGGCCCAGCCAGAGTGGAGTGAGGGGGAAACGGAGAGGGCCAGAGGAGGACACTTGAGGACAAAGTGGGGGAGCGGAATGGCGACAGCAAGATCTGTTAGCCAAATCAATGAACGTTTGGGAACAGATCAAATTTCAATGTGATTTTATCCTCTCTGGTAGCAGCCCCCCCAGAGGCCTCTGGCTGAGGAAAGGGGACATGCTGGTGGTCAGGGGTTTCTCTCCAGGTCCCAGGATGTCTTCCTTTTCCCACCTTCCTCCCTCCGGAGTCAGTATCCCTCCCCCACCCCTGAGAAATCACCCTGATGCCCCAACTCCTTCCCTCAGGCTTGTCCCAGCTGGTGTCTCTCCCCTCTCCTCCCAGAGCCCTTAACCTGCTACAACCAACTGGTGTAGGAGCTAGAGGGCCCCCCCCCCGCCCCGGTGCCCCAGGCCTCACCTCTAGCAGTGAGGTGCTGAGGCTGCAATTTCTTACACACACATAGCAGGCGGCAAAGGCAGCCACTTCCTGGCATCTCCCGGGCATCCTGACCACTCAGCCCAGCAGCTGCCTGGTGGACCCCGACCCCTGATTCTCAATAGGGCGAGGTTATGAAATGGGCACCTTTTGAAAGACACATTCAACTTTCATATTCATAAAACAGAAACTGAAAACCTATTGCTTTCACAACGCAAACCTCAAAAAGCAAGCTAGCAACATGTCCTTGCTGGTGAGGCTCCTGGAAACAAACAGAGATTTTCAACTGGGGACAAACCGCTGGGGGATCTTTCAGAATCAAAGTCGGTGAGATGTTTATATTTTTCAAAAGGTTAAATACGATGGGAAGGCGGTGACAGGAGTGAGCCCCGACCCCCCCACCACCCAGGCTTCCCCCAGGTCTGAATCTGATTCTATTACAAGTGTACCCCCAGCCCACGCCCGAAAGTGGCCACACACCTCGGAAGACCTAAGAAGCCCCTGCCATCCATCTGAAGGCAAATTCCTGGCAAGGAGCAGCCGGGAGAGACTTCACAGAAGTCCCTGAACCTCTCAAGAAGAATCTGCAGCAGCAGAGGGATTTTCCCCAGGAGAGCAAATGACAACAGAGCGCCTGTTTGTTTTCGATGCAGGAAGGAGCCGGAACATCTGCTCCAAGAAGCCTCTTGAAAGATAATCAGGCAGCAATGTTGGCAAAACAGCTGTGCGGCAGGCAGGGAAGGGGGCGGCCAGGAGTTGGGAGGGTGAGGGGAGTGGGAGGAGGGAAGTTAATCCCTGAGCTAGGCGCAGGGCGGCCCAGGAAGCCTGCTGCAGCAGGCTGGGAAAGCCCCCGCCCCGCCCACCAGCACTCTGGGGGTCCTTCTGCCAGGGGCGGGGAGCGGCTCACAGAGGGGGCCCCACGCTCTGCTGAGAGCCCCGTTGTCCTCCTGGAGAAACGCTGGGTTTGTTCCAGGTTTCCTGCACGATTCAACTCAATTTCTAGGATGGGACTGACACTGTTGAATGTTTCCTACATCTGTGATCCTGGGAAGCCCCGAGGGTTAAAGAAACCCCACCCTCGCCCTTTTTTGTTCCAGAAAAGGCCATTGCAGTTCACTGCCATCCTTCCCCATATGACTTAGAGGGGACTCAGCTCTGCCCCCTTGTTAACCTGTGACAGAGCAGACACAGATCTTCCAAATTCCCATTCTTTGTCTTAGAAATGAGTAGCTGTACTGTTTTGTCCCCACTGATGGAATGGAACACAATGTTTATCAACTCAACAGTTAAATTTCTCGCCCAGGGGATCTGAAGCCCCCTCAGCCAGAATACAGACCTTCCTTAACTGCCCCTCTGCTGGACTCAGGGAAAAGCATTCTCCTATCTACTGTGCCTTTGAGTCAAGTCCCTCCTGACTGAAGTCCACTTTTGCCCTTTGCTAACAGGATGTGAAGTTCTTCCAGATCACCCAGTTCTGCAGCCCAGCTTGCTCAGTGTGTGAAATGCCACCAAAGGAGTCACTCTGGGACTAAGAGCTGACAGCTGACATGAAACCTCAGAAGACCCAGGATTCCGTCTGCCACTCACCTAGCAGACAAGGAAACAAATCATTATTCGGTAAGCTTATACTGGGAGTCGAGCTCCGCAGGGTTTGGTTTGACAACCCCTATGCCCAGGGCCAGGCCGGGTGGGGGTCCCTCAGCCCCAGTGCCTGCTCACTTTTCTTTCCAAAAAATGTTCAAGTAACCCACTGAAAGGCAGTAAAAAGAGAAGAGAGAGAAAAAAAAAAAACAGAGACAACAAACAGAAAGCAAAAAACAAAATTACAAACTTAAACTTTGACATATCAATAATTAAATTAAATATAAATGGTCTATATACTTAAACTTTGTCATATCAATAATTAAATTAAATATAAATGGTCTATATGCATCAGTTAAAGGACAATGATTAGCAGAGTGAACTAAAAAGCATCATCTGACTAAATGCTGCCACAACACATTCACTTCAAATGGGACATAGGCAGGTTAAAAGCAAAAGAAAGGAAAAAGGTATATCATGCAAACACTAATCAAAGGAAAGCTAGAGCGGCTCTATCAATAATCAGTTAAAGTAGCCTTCAGAATAAAGAAAATTACCAGAGATGGAGAGGGACATTATATAATGATAGAAGACTCGGTCCACCAAGAAGACCTAGAAAACCTAAATGTCAATTCATCAGACAACAATGATGCAAAAGCTGCTAGAACTAAAAGGAGCAATAGTCATCTCCACAATTATAATTAGAGACTTAAATACCCCTCCCTCGACAATTGATACACAACTAGACAGAAAACGAGCAAGGATATAAAAGAACTCAACACCATCACCCATCAGGTTCTCATCAACTTTTATAGAATATTCCACCCAACATTATTTTCAAGTGCCCACAGAACGTATACCAGGATAGATGCTAGGCTAGGCTACAGAACAACCCTCAAATCTAAAACAAGTGAAATCATACAGTGTGTGTTCTCCAACCACAATAGAAATTAGTAACAGAAAGATAACAGAAAAATCTCCAAACACTCTAAACTAAATAACACACTTTTGATAACCCATCAGTCAAAGCGGAAGTCTCAAGGGAAACTTAAAAACACATGGAACTGAATGAAAATGAAAATATAATACATCACAATTGGTGGAACACAGCTAAAGCCATGCTGAAGGGGAAATTTGTGGCACTAAGTGCACACATCAGAAAAGAGGAAAAATCTCAAATCACTAATCTAAGCTCCCACCTCAGAACCTCAAAAGAGAAGAGTAAAACAAACCCAAAGCAAGTGGAATGAAGGAAATAACAAAGATAAGAGGAAAAGTGATGAAAATGAAAACAGAAAAGGAGAGAAAATGAGCTGGTTCTTTAAAAAGATCAATAGAATTGACGAATTTCTAGAAAAACTTACAAAGAAGAAAAAGAGAAAAAAACACAAATTACCAATATCAGAAATGAAACAGGGACTATCACTACAGACCCTGAAGACATCGAAAGCATAGTAAGGAACTCTATAAGTCTGCACACGTAAATTTGACAACTTAGATGAAATGGACTACCTCTCTTAAAAATTCAAACCACCATAATTCACTTCATATGAAATAGATCATTTGATCTATTTCTAATAATCTGTAATTATTTGAGAAAACTGAATTCATGATTTAAAAAAAAGTCCCCGAAAAAGAAATCTCCACACACAGATCTGTTTACAGGAGAATTCTACCAAATGTTTAAAGAAGAATTGACACAAATTCTACACAATTCCTTCCAGAAAAATGGAAGAGGAAGGAACACTCCCCAAATCTTTTATGACACTAGTAGTACCCAATTACCAAAATAGACAAAGATACAATTATCCCTTGTGAATATAGATATAAAAATCCTAAACAAAATATTAGTAAATAGAGTTCAGCAGTATATAAAAGGAATTATACACCATGACCAAATGCAGTTTATTCCAGAGATGTACACTGGTTCCATATTTGAAAATGAATCAATGTAATCAACCTCATTAGCAGATTAATAAGAAAAATTTTGTGATCATATTAATTGATACAGGAAAAGCATTTGATGAAATTCAACAAAAGCAAAAAATAAGAATAGAGAGGTAACTTCCTCAATTTGATGAAATGCATCTACAAAACACCTTCAGCTAACAGAAAACTGTCAAGGTTATCTTTGCTCACCACTCTTACTCAGCATAGCTCTGGAAGTTGTGCCAGTGCAATAAAGCAAAAAAAAAAGGAAATAAAAAGCAGGCAGATAAGAAAAAAAATAAAACTGCCTCTGTGTGCAGATAACATGATTGTCTACATAGAAAATGTCCAGGCATCTATAAAACAAACAAACAAACAAAAACTCCTAGAACTGATCACAGGATTCAAGAAAAATATATAAAATCTATTATATTTCTACATACTAGTAATGAACACACAGCACCAAAATTATAAATATGATACCACTTACAATTGCTCCCCCAAAAAAGGGATACTTAGGGTAAATGTAATAGGAGTTTTATGCTGAAACTATACAACGTGGATGAAAGCAATCAAAGATAATAAATGGGGAAACATGCTGTATTCATGGATAGGAAGACTCACCATAGTAAAATTGTCAATTCTTCCAAACTGATTACAGATTTAACACAATTCCTATTGAAATCACAGCAAGATTTTTTTGTAAACAAGATTATTCTAAAATTTATATGGAAAGACAAAAAAAATGAAAACAGCTAAGACAATTTTTAAAAAGAAGAATAAAATGGGAGGACTCAAATTTCAGGCTTAGGTGGTCACTGTAATCAAGAATGAATAGTAATGGCAGAGGGATAGCCAGCCAGATCAATAGAACAGGTCAGAGAACCCAGAAACACACCCACACAAGTATGCTCAATTGATTTTGATGAAGGGGCAAAAGCAGTTCCATGCAGTAAAGGTAACCTTTCCAAGAGCTGGTGTTGGAACCCATAGGCTTGCTGGGTCAGCTTCCAGACTCTCCTGTGTTTTTAGAGAACCCAAATAATAAATGAAGAGAAAAGAATGTAAGAAACCCAAGGCGATAAAGTTGCTCTACAAAATTAAGGGGCAGCGGGAAGGAGCAGAGGAAGGAGAGAGACACAGAAAAGCCTGATATTGAAAAAAGTGTTGGTGGGACACCGTGAAGTGTGTTTAGATGGGCAGAGGCCATGGAACCGCTACAGGGCTAAGAGGATGGAAGGAGAGACGATGGATTTTAAGGAGGCTCATAACGTGGATCTCCTTTAATGCCCTGTAAGAGATCCAGTAGAGACTGAAATCAGTTCTATTTATACTTTCTTTTTTTTTTTTTAAGATTTTATTTATTTATTTGAGTGGAGAGTGAATGAGAAAGAGGAAGGGGAGGGGCAGAGAGAGAATCAGGGGCAGGGAGCCCCATGTGGGATTCGATCCCAGGACCCAGGGATCATGACCTGAGCTGAAGGCAGATGCTTAACCAACCGAGCCACCCAGGCACCCTGTGTTTTCTAGACTAGATTTTAATGTGATGGCACAGTGAGAACAGGCACTGGGGGGCCCGACCTTATACTAAAGTTACGTGTTCTTCATGCCTCCTTCTCCTTCGGCTCTACACAGGAGCCATGGACAACACCGGCGACACCCCTCCAGGCTGGACCTCGACCCTCAGACCCACTGACCTGCAAATCACGCTCCCATTTAGCTCTTTACCGTCTGTAAGGGTGGCACATAGACATCCAGTCGGCAGTGGGGAGCCCTTTCTTTGAAATGTTTGGGATGAAAAAGTGATGCAACAGAAGGGTGCTTCAGGAAGGCCGATTGAGTAGTGATGTGCGGGATGATTTGACGAGGGGAGAGACGGAGCACCCCCATGAACTGTCTCACTGGCACGGTGTTGGGCGCAGAGTATGTTCTTAATAAATATTTGATGGAGGGCTGGCCCAAGAGTTGGCTAATGTAGGCTAGGATTAAGGCACCAGAAACAGCAAAGAATAGACAGAACTGAATGCAAGGTGCGTGGAGAGGTCATGACCATGAGCTCTCAGGCACTGGAGGCTGGCAAGACCTTTGGCTGCAGTAAGAAGGGAGGGAGACCAGATGTGGACAGATGACCACAGTGTGGGGCCCTCTGAGTGTGCGGTGCCGTTGGGCTATCTGAGTAAAGGTATCCAGTGGGCAGGTGGACATGGGGTTCTGGGGTCTAAGACGCAGTGTTGGGGATCCTTCCCACCGAGGTGACTTCTGGAGCAAGGGAGGCAGAATGCAAAAGGTCCTGGCAGACCACACAGCTCCCTTAGGGCTCTGTGAAGGGAGCAGAAGTTTCCAGGGCTGGACCCATGTCTTGCAGGCACCCATGCTTCCTCCCTCTGCCCATTCAGTCCCCAGGGGATCGAGGCCCCCAGGAGACCAAATACAAATGTTCTTCACACTGCAAAGCAGGTACCTCTGCACGGCCTTCCGGCTCTCCTGTTCTCTAAGCCTGGACACCCCAGCCCTGGACCCCTCACCCTTCCCCGCTCCTTCCCCCACCTTTGTTCTCTCCCTCCCCCATTGCCCTCTGCAGCTTGTACCATCCTCCCTCCTCCCCATCTCTGTTCTCACCTTCCAGCTTCTCTCTGCTTCTGCCCCCTTCTTTTCCGCTCTCTCTGGGCTCACACAAATTTCACAAACACACATGAATTTTAAGAGACTAAGAACTAACTCAGGGAGACTCATGGAAAGGGCTCTACCTGACTGGCGTCCGCAGGCCTCCTTGGCCACCTTCGGTGGGTGATATATTACGGAAATACATTAAGGAGCCGTCCGGCTGACAGCAAGCTAAGGTACTATGTCAAGGTACCAGCCCTGGGATGATGTACGTCCCCCATAGATCAGGACACATCACTCTGATTACACTCCGGCACTGCGTGTCAGAGCGCTGCGGGGGCGTGATGGACGGCGGGGATCCATCACCAGCCGACGGCCCATTCCCAGCACAACACTCATATCGAGAGGTGATTTAGGGGCAGGGCCGGGATACCTCCCAAGATGCCCACGCAGCAAAAGCGGACTCTTTCCTTTCTCCTGAAAGAAGTTTAGGGAAAAAAACGCTTAGAGTATAGGGTCAAGGTCAAGGGTTTGAGAATCAGACAGCCCTGGAATCAAATCCTGGCTCCTCCACTTAAAAGCTATGTGACCTTGGGGCACATGTTCCTCCCTCCTTAACGTCATTGCCTTGGATGTAAAATGGGGGTGATAATACTGTCCTCCCAGGATTTGAGTGACGCTCAAAGAATGTAATACAGATAAAACATGCAGCTCAGAGCCAGGTTCAGGGTCCTGGGACACCCCTCCCACCCCCTGACCTGTTCAGGGTGCACATAGCAGGAGCTGCAAGCCCCAGCCTCCACCAAGCTGCAACCGTACTCTTCACCGGCACCCCCTTTACCTTCACCTCCCTCCCTGATGGCTCCATGACCAGCGGGGGAGCTCCCCGAGGACACCCATCTCAGGGCAGCCATCCAGCCTGGCTTTTAGGATTGCTCATCAATCCTCTCCACGCTCACTCTTCATTCAGTCAGTGGGTGTCGAGCAGGCAGTAGGAGCCAGACCCTGTTCCAGGCACTGAGAACACAGACGTGAATGAAGCAAATGGAAACTCGTGCCGTCACGTGTCCACATCCTTGCGTCCATCAGGGAACCTGTCCGTCTGGGGGCAGTAGCCCTGCTCGAGGGCCTTGTGAGCCCAGCCTTGACCCAGACAGACTAGGAGATGACAGTGACTTTTAACCCTGCAAGGAGAATGGCATCACGACAGCTTTCACGGGGACCACGGCTATTCCCTCATCTGATCCCGAGCTGCTGAAGCCCAGAGAGGGATAGTGAGTTACCTAAGGTCACACAGGGAGTGTGAGGTTGAGTCAGGGCTGGAACTCACCGGTCCCAGGACTTTAAAGCGTACCTTTAGATCTTAATATGCACTATCCCACTTCCTTGTCTTGCAGGTGAAGGACACACTGGATTCCTGCCCTTAGGGAAATTCTGCTTCCCTGGAGAGAGAAACTACAGGTGCGTTGAAGAATTAGAACTGACACCAGGTTTACGTGGGATACCTCATTCATCCTCCTAGGGCCCTGAGCGGTGGGGGGGGGGGGCAAGCATTATGATCCCATTTTACAGGTGGGAGGACTGAGACATCAAGTAACAGACCAGGTCAACTCTGCCTCTTCTCCACACCGCATACAGAGGAGTAGAAAACTGAGTTGCTGTATACACACACACACACACACACACACACACACACACACACAGAGCTTCATTTTTAATATTTAACATTCCATGGTAAGCGTATTCCTGTATTTTTAAATATTTTTTAAAGATTTTATTTGAGAGAGAGAGCACGCACGAGCGGGGGGAAGGGCAGAGGAAGAGGGACAAGCAGACTCCCGCTGGGATCATACCCTGAGCCAAAGTCAGATGCTCAACCAACTGAGCCACCCAGGCGCCCCTTAAATATTGTTTGATATTTGCTTTCAAATATGTGTTCTGCAACATCAATCCACCCTATTTTGTCAACCCTTTGTTGTCATATGTCTTCGTTACTTCTAATATTCAGGTCTGATAAATAATGTTGTGATGAATATTCTAATACCGTCTCCAGGGTTTTCTTCCAGTGGATTCCTAGGAGAACTGTTGGGTCAAAGCTACGAAAACGGTTGAAATCCTTCCGGAAAGGTAGTGCCAGTTTATTTCCCAACTTCGTCACGTGGTCACGAACCTTTCTGCGGCCATCAACACCAGCAGCATCAACCCCGACGGTCGGACAGGTGAAAACAGAATCTTATTTTATTTTGCATTTCTTCAGCAAATAGTAAAATGAAACATTTTTTCCTGCATTCGCCACTTGTGTGTCTTCTTTTGTGAATGTTCTTTGCCAATTTTTCTACTGGGATGTTAGCACTTTTTTTTTTTTTTAAGGCTTTGTAAAAGCTCTTTATACATTAAGGCCATTAGCCTTTTGCCATATCTGTTGCAAATATTTTTCTCAATTTGTCGTTTCCTTTTTTAATTTTGCGGTTTCTTTTTCAATGCATATTTGGAGGTTTGGGGTAGGCAATTGCTTTTGTCATTTCTTCGATTGTTTTTGAGCTTAAATAGGTGTTCTCTACTCTCAGTTAAATGTTCCCTCATGTTTTCTTCCCTCGTCCTGGGGTTTCTTTTGTTTTCATGCTGTAATTATCTGAAATTTCCTAAAGGGATCTAAAAGGACTATCTCCCAAGTAGTCAATTTTCTCAACACCAGTTGTTAATTCAAGTCTTTCCTAGTGATTTGTAATGCTTCCTTTGATCTCACGTTGCTCCTGTGCCCATAATAAAGTTGGTTTTATCCTTACCAGTTACGTGCTCTTGACGCCCGCTGTTTCTGGAGCTGGTACCATGCTGCACGGTAGCTGTACCTTTAAAATATAATTTAATATTGTTAAAGCAAGCCACGTCTCTTGTTCTTAAAAAACTTGAGCTATTTTTAGTTTGTTATTCTTTCAGATTCACTTTAGAGTTGTCTTGTCAAATTACCAAAAGTTTCCATTGAGATTTTTATTATGTTTGTTTTTGCCAGATCCACATATTAATTCAGGAAAAACAAATGTCTTTTCATTGTTCCTTTTTCCCCAACCAAAAGCCAGTTGTGTTCTCCACTTCTTTGAAAATTGTCTTACACAAAACTAATAAAGTTTTGTGGCTTTCTTCATGAAAGTTCCACACCATTCTCATGGAGAATCATTCAGAGGTAAATTATGTTTTTGTTGGCTTTTGTCTTCCAACTGGTTATTGTGGGTATATGAAATCGATTTTTGTTTATTTATCCGGAGAGGAGAATATATTTGTATATCATTGGGGAGGAGACTATCCTCACCAGCAGTGTTCCCAGTGGTGAGTCACAGGAAACTCAGTGAGAGCCAGAGAAGAGCCGTGCCCCCAGGGACTCAGCCCGTCGCCCCTCACTGTGGATGGGGGAACAGCCAGCAGGCACAGCAATGCCCAGGCCTCTTGCAAACTCTAAAGTACGGTACGCACACCTTGTTGTGCCTTTTGATCTCAGTATGAGGCCAAAGGAAGCTGTTGGTGGGTCAGGCTGTGTCTGTGTGGGAGTGGGGACCGGGGTCCCCATTGCTGGCCCAGAGAGCCCGCGTCCACACAGCAGCTGCCCGAGTCCCGCCCCAGCTGCCCTCGAACCACACACGCTAAGAACAAGGAGAGACGCTCAAGGATCACGGGGCTCACGGGTTGGCCAGAGGCTTGTTCCTGGGAAGGGCTGCAAGAGGGAAAGGGTTTTTACCTCTGTGTACCGCCCACAGTGGAAATGTTGGGTGCCCACCTGCGCCCAGCCCTCCACTCCCGCCCACACCCTCTTTGGACTGTGGAACTTTCGCATCTCCGTTTTGCTGAACGACACATTTATATGCTCTCGTGAAAGGGTGTATTGGGCAGAGGAAATGGAAAACTTGGGGCCTGATTCACACTTGCCAACACTCAGAAAGTCCCAAAAAGCCCCCACGATGGGGATCCACCCACCCACCCAGCTGCCTCGTGATGGACGTCCCTGTTTGCTAATGGTGGCCCCATGGAAGACACAGCCACGGGGAGCCCTGTGGCACGGCCCCCCTTATTGTAGCCATGAGGGCTCAGATTTCAACAGAGCCTTGGACCCCCGAGGTCTGCTACACAGAGGTTTCTAAGTGCTTTTTAAGCAACGGAAATCTTTTTTTGGTTAGAAGTCCTTATGAAACCCTAGTCATTAGAACAGATAAAAATGGAAATGCCTTCAGTGGCATTGGGGTAAAAAGCCTTGACTGCCCTACACACACACACACACACACACACACACACACACACATTTGGAGTCAAGTGTGCCATCCTGTGAAGACACCGGAGACATTTCTACGAATTGCTAGGACAGTGCCAGATGCAGACCTCTTTTTAAGGGTGGGTAAACTGAGGCCCAAAGGGAAAACAACTGTGGGTCAAGATCAAGCAGCATCTGAATGGTACATGTAGGGCTAGAATCCTGGCTCTGTCTGCCCACCGGAGCCCAGGGCAGGGACAAAAGGGCTGTGCTCATGGAATTTAACTCAGGAGTTGGGGAGTGATGAAGATACACGACTAAGGGTTGTCGGGCTGTCCCGGTCTTGCTTCAAAACCCGCTCTGCATCACAACACTTGTAAGAGTGCACTGGAGTCCTGAGTTACTCATGGAATCAATTAAACCATGAGAGCAGGAGAGCCAGGGGTCGAGGTTCCAGCTTCTGCCCTTCGTCTCACTTGCCAGGGACCTTGGGCCAGCGACCGTCTGACTTGAGTTTGACTCATGATCTCCGGGATCCCTTCCAGCGTCTGCGCTCCGCATCCAGGCAACGCATGAAGCTTTAGGACCTACAGCGGATGCCAGAACTCCTCGCAGGAGCAAAAGGTCTCTATCTGGGGAGCAGCCTCAAAGAGCAGATGGGGTGGTCCGAAGGCCTGGGTGTGTGCGGGGGGCCAAGGCCTGTAAGGCCAGGGAGCCAAGGCCAGCCTGCTCTGCAGGAAATGAGGCAAGAAACTGGGGATTGCTCAGAATGAGGAAAGGGAAAGAGAAAATCAGGGGGGGAGGGGCGTTGAGGAGCAGAAGATGGTCCAGAGATACAGCTGCCTAGAGGGGCGGGCACTTTAAGAACGAAACACCTGATGTTCAGCTCGAAGTTGTTTGCGTTGCTGTGATGTCAGTCCTTCCCTCGTTCCCACTCCCGTCCCACCCTGTATCTTCAAGTCAACCTGCCTCACCCACGGATGCTTCGTGCCAGCGAGAACTGAGAAGAGGCCACGCTGGCCGTCTGGGCCCACGTGCTCTGAGATGAAGACAGTAGGTGTGAGGAGGCTGGGGCAGCAGGAGCCAGGAGGCTGTGGGTCCCCTAAAAAGTCTCAGAAACCTCCGGGTCCCTGGGTCTCCATGGAGAAGGAACTTTGGGGGGGTCTAAGCCAATCTCACTTGGATCTCAAGAGGCAGAGAAGCCCCCTCGTAACACGTAAGTGGATTTCAATCTTAAAAATATTTATGTGGTACCTTTCACACGTCCAACCATGAGCTCTGGGCTGCGGGGACTCCAAGACTCGAGAGGCAGGAGTTGTGACATTTCACTGTGTCTGATCAGGACCTCGAGAGCTGGTTAGAGGTGGAGGTTCCCCGGCCTAATGCCAGGCACTTGGATTCTGCAGGATTTGACAGACCCTGAGATGTGCTGGTGACATGACCCCCGCCCTCAAGGAGCTTATAATGTCACTGGCGACTTTAGTAACAGGATTCACTCTGGCCTTCCTCTGGCCACTGCCAATTCCTGTTGGTCAAGGGTCCCCAGGCCCAGCAAAGAGCACCCAGTCTCAACTGAGAGCCGTAGGTCTTCACCTCGGGGTCCCGGAGGGTCCACACCACTGGCAGGGCAGCTCTTCTCTGCCAAGGCGAGCCCGCGGGAATGCTGTCCCTTCTGGAAGGAAAAGCATTGACTTGGGCTCTAGAACCTGTAATGCGCGCCTGGTCTCGAGTCCCCAGTGTCCCAGTCTGTGTCCAAGACCTGACTCCTTTCCTACCTGGACTGACGATTCCACCTGTCCTTCTCTGCCACAGCGGGACCCTCTGGAATACCCTAGGCTAGCTTGCCCTACAGCCCTTCTTCTCGGACTTTCCCCCTGAGCGCAGTTTAGTTGCGGGCAATAGGACAGAGTGTTGGAAGACGGTGAGAAGGATTTCTTCAGCACAGCCAAGCATAGCCTGGGATGCAGGAGCCCGACAGGGATCAAAGCATCAAGAGGTATACCCAGGAAGTCAGCCCAGTGAGAGGGAGAGGGTTCTATGGTCTGGGGGGGCGGGGGGCAGGCTTCCATTTGTTCATCTCTTCACTCCTTCATTTGTGCAACAGACATGCGCAGAGGCCCTTCTGTGTAAGGATACAGCGGAGGTGAGCTCAACCTTTTTCTTAAGGAGCATACCATCTAGTAGGGGAGGGCATTGGTCTTGGAGGTTGACAGGACTCTGAGCATCAAAAGCTGATAGAAAGGAGTTCTAGGCTCAAGGAACAGCTGGACCCAAAGCAGGAAAGAAGGCTCAAGAGCCAGAGGGTTGGGCAACCTGGGTAGAGTAGAAGGACATGGAAATATGTTCTAATTCGAGATCGAAACTTCCTGTGCTCTGAGCCGGGCCCAGGCCAGGTGAACAAGAGGTTCTTGAGGTGAACAAGACAATCTCTGCCCTCCATTGCCAGAACTTGTTTCCATCATTCTGGGAAGTGCAAGGGAGCCACCCAACAGCCCGCTCCCCTTACAACGCACGGCAGGCAATCAGCATGGGTTCCACGAGCAGACCCAGGGGGCCTCAGCTCCCAGTCAAAGGACAGGACTGCCACCGCTATAGGGACAGCCGGCAGGGAGGGCCCTAGCCACCCCACAGGAGATGAAATTTGGTGGGGGAGGAGATAACCTTCCTGCTGGACAGTTAAGTCCCTGGCTCTGCCTGAGGGAGGCTGAACCTTAAGGAAAACAACCCCAGAAAGAAAAAAAAAATAACAGGGCTGGCGCTCTGGAAGACATGCTAACCTGAGTACAAACAGAAAGCCCCTACAAAGGCAAGGTAGGGTAGAGTGCCGAAGTGTACCACTTGCTCTTGTGAAATGACCCTGGTCAGAGCGGCCATGGGGGGGGCGGGGCGGGCAGTGGGGCGGGGCGGGGACCCTTTCTTGATTTCTGCAGTGAAGCCTTCTCAGGTCAGGGCTGGGGAATCATGGGTGGTTTTCTTTCTTTCTGGTTTTGTTGACCTCTTTTTTTTTTTTTTTTTTTTTTTTTTGGTTCTCTGTGAGGTCTGAAAAATCAAGGTTCTAGGTGGCGATGCTTTCCTCCAAGAAGGCAGGCAAGAAGGAAGCCAGGCACCAGCCATCTTGTTGGCGGGGCATGGAGCTTGGGAGGAAAATGCCCTCACTGGGGAGTCAGAAAGTCTGGCCCCAGCTCTGCTCCCACAAGCTGTGTGACCTTGGGCAAGTCCCTTCCCCTCTCTGGGCCCACTCGTCCTTTAGGCACTTTCTTCTCCGTACTGGGCCAGGGTCCATAACTATAAGAATAAGAAAGTAAGTAGCAGTGGGGGGAGTGGGACGAGAGCTGGGGCTGCAGGCAGACGAGTTTCTGGGAGCAGACCCTGGTCTTTTGCCACTGTAACCAGTGGCCGTTAGGAAATGGGCCTATGGCAGGAGGAAGTGCCAGGGGTGGTTCTCCTAGAAACAAACTGTGTGGGGTGGTGTGTGCATTTCCTTTGGTTTGGGGGTAAGGCTGGCTTTCTAGCGCCCACCAACACAGCCTGAGGCTGACGGACACCCTTTGCAGGAGGTGGAAGCCTCCTAAGTGCTCTGGGAGGGACTGAAGGAGGGAAAATCAGAGCAGGACCAATATTTCCAGCTTGCCTTCAGTGTGGGGAGAGGGAAGAGAGAGGAGCCCAGGACTTTCTCTCCACCTCTTTGCCAGTCGATGGCTTAAATAAAACTCCTTTGGGGGTCCCCAGGGTCATTTACAGCCAGTGGAGCAGAGCCTTCCCCAGGGGCTGGCTTGGCCCTGCCCCACATTCAGGCCTCACTGACATTTACTAAGCCTGTCGACCTGCCTTCTCAGCCCCAAACCCATTGTGTGAATTCGATCTTTCTCAAAACAAAACGTTCCCAGAGTCTGGACAAAGGTCAGGAATGCTTGCCTTTGAAAAGTCTCCCCATTGTTTCTCTCTGTTGCCTTGTTTTATGTCCTTGCCAGAGCCCAAAGCCTTGATCTCCTGCTCAGAGGGGGTCTGGGTGACAGCCAAGCCTGATGGTGACCAACTGTCAAACCAGCGGGCCCAAGCCTCCGCAAGGGACTTATTGCACGGTCTCTTCACTGTGGTCAATGTAGGGCTTTGGACTAGGGGTCCAGAGGTAGGTGGCAGGGAACTTAGCTGGCTGTGAGGATGGAAGGTCTAGGAGAGGGGGGAGGGAGAGAGAGGGGAGGGAGAAGGAGGGGAGAGGAGAGGAGAGGAGAGGAAGAGGGAGGAGGAGGGGGAAGAGCAGGGAGAGGAAGGCTGGCAGAGGGAGAGAAAGAGGGAGGGGAAGGGGAGGGAAGGGGGGGAAAGAAGGGGAGCCATTTATTTCCCAAAGGCTCAGTTTCTCCCCCTGTAAAAGGGGACTACTGTCACTCTACATCAGGCTTGCGAGAGTTAGAAAGCATCCCTTGGGTGAAAATCCCAGTACAAAGCTGGTACTCCAGAATATCAGAGGAGAGAGGGAGCTGACGGGGACGGGACCCACCGCTCATTACTGGCAGAGCCAAGAACAGAGCCCAGGGAAGTCTGAGTCCAGAGTCAGCACAGGCCACAGCAATCTGCTGTACCCCAACCTTCCTGGAGAGAATGTCACTGAGTCCAAGACTTACTCATGGTCTTTCCAGATAACTCGGTGACTTCCACCTCGGAGTGCTCAGAATTTCCCACAGACCCCAAATAATAATCCAGGGAGAAACCAGCTCAGACTGAGAGTCACCAGAGGAAATGACCTGGGGAGAGACCAGAGGAGGGGGAGGGGAGACCCATGAGCCCCAGGTCTCTCTTCAGGGTGACACCACCTCATAACTTCAGGCCCTAGAGGCTGCCCAGTCATCCTCACCTGCCTCACAACAAGGACACGCAAGGTCTCACATGGTTTTCTTTCTTCTTGGAACCTTCTTGGTGCCAGCGCCAGAGCCCCCAGGCCTCGCTCTTGTCGTCTGCTGGCAAGAAAGCGGACCCTGCATTCGCCTGCTAGGCAGGGAGGCAGGGAGCCCAGGGCCCAGCTCTGGGGAGGCCGGGAGGCAGGATCCGGCTCTAGAGTCTGTCCTTCTGCAGTTCTGGTTTCTCTGAGTACGTGCATGAGGAAACGAGAGATTTCCCAATCAAGGTGGAAATTTACATAATTTGTAGAACTCCCAAGACACAGCTGTAGATTCTTTTAAAACGTGTGGTCCGGAGGATAAAAGCCCTTTTCCTCTCTACACAAAGAGATCAGAGTGACCCAGAAGCTTCCTGGGGTGGGGGCTGAGAGTGTGTTTGCGGAGGGCATCCGTGTTCCAGGCACTCGGTCTTCAGATCCGTTCCATCTCAAACCACCCGCAGCAGAGGCCCCACTTTGTCTCTCGCTGGTAAGCAAACTGGAATTCCCAGAGTGTAAATGACCCCCAAGGACGCCCCAGATTCCAGCTTAAGGTCGCTCACTGCGTGGAGAGTCGGGCATAGTCCCATCACTCCCTTTCTGGGTTTCCCCAACGAAAAGAACCCATCTCTTCCCCCTCCGCCCAAGATCACGGTGTTCCTAAAACCTCCTGGATCCGAAGTCCTCGGCCAGCTAGGCTCTTCATTAAACACAGATTGAACGCCCCCAGATTCGCGTTCAAGACCCCGTTGAGGAGCAAATGTGAAAGGCAATAATCAGGGATGGAGAAATTGCCAATGGATCTATTAAAGTTGATCGAAATCGATGTGCCAGTTAGCAGCCAAGCATCAGCCCGGGCCCACGCCAGGCACCCGGCTGGGCGCTCAGACCAGACATAGGTAAGAGCAGAGCACCATGCATAACAGCGTCTAAGCAAGTTTACAGAAACACGGCTCGCCGCTGCCTGACATCGGCCAGGCGATTTGATCTCTCTGGGGCTTCATTCCCTCATTTGCAAAATGGGAACAATAACGCTGTCTTCTTACAGTTACTGTGAGAATTCTACGGGGCAATCACTGTGAGCTGTTCAGGGCAGAGTCCGCAGACCAAGCTCTTAATAAACGCTGGTTAGTATCACTCTTGCTGCCAGGGAGGCTGGGAACGGCCATTTATGAAGCAGCTCCTGTGCAGCCAGGACCGCTCAAGACAACTGCCAACCCTCAACAGAGTTAGTCTACTGTCTTCATCTTTCAGACGAGAAAACTGAGGTTTGGGGACTCATCGCACCATTATTCCCCGGCAAAGTGAAGATGTGCAGCTGGGTCTGTTTGATATCGGAGCAGATAAGAACCAATCAGGTCGAACAGGTGTGTGCTTCTTGTCTTTTTAATTTTTTAAATGATTTTATTTATTTATTTATTTATTTATTTTGAGAGAGAGAGAGACAAGAAGGGAAGGAATAGGAAGAGGGGCAGACAGAGAAACGGACTCCCCACTGAGCAGGGAGCCCAATACGGGGCTTGATCCCAGAACCTGGGATTATGACTTGAGCCAAAGGCAGACGCTTAACCGACTGAGCCGCCCAGGTGCCCCCAAACAGGTGCTTTTGTTAGGACTGTTGGGACCCTAAAATCTCTGGGATGTTCTGGACCAGACTATACAATTGAACATTCTGTGATGATGGAAATGTGTTAACTTATGCTGGTCAACAAGGTAGGTCACCAGAAAGGTGCCTGGTGTGACCAAGGAACAGAATTTTGAATTTCATTCAATTTTAGTTAATTTAAACAATGGCTCGTGGCTATGTCTGCTCTATCGGACAGCACAAGTCTACACTCCATCTCTGGCACCTTCCCTAACCTTGCATCCAAGCCCCCTCCCTGCCCGTCCCAGTGTCTCCTTTATGGTGACTCGCTGGCTCAGGTCCCCATGGCCTATGCACTCCCCACTCACATCCCATATCAATCTCTGTCTCTGGTCCCTTGGTTTTGATGACCCTCCCTGCCCCCTACCCCAGCTCCTCCTGAGTGTGACGTCAGGTTCTCTGCTAACTCCTATGCTCTGTCTCCTGTTGCATCTGCTGAAAATGCCCCAAGCCAGCCCTGGGACCCACAGAATCTTTGCTCTTACCCTTAATATTCACACCCCCCTAAAATCTACCAAAACCCCAGGTCCAGATCCAGATGCCCTGGTGGGGGGCAGAGTGGGTGGGAGGAGAACAAAGGGACATGCTGTTCAAAACAGACGCAGCCAAGAATCCCCAGGATATTTGGTTGTTCCCATATGGGAAATACGAAGCGAGTAGGGCACCTGCTTCAGGGTGCTTACACACTACGTCAGGGCCCATGATACACTGAAAAGACCAGAGAGAGAGCCACGTCCTCGTGGCTTGACTAAGAAGCACTACAGCATCTCAAGGCCAGGGGTGCTCCCGGGGCTCCAAGAAGAGAGAGACCACTCTGGGCTGTGCTCCCCAGCGGGCCTCCCAGGTGTGGTGGAGGGCTGCCCACCCTTTCCAGGCTGCAGCCCCTCCACCCAGCTTGCACCTCTGAAGGCTGCCTGAAGGACATCTTGCCTCTATCTGCAAGTTGGCATCGGCCAAAGTGGAGCGGCAGGCGATGGACAGCGGGAAGAGAGAGCAGGGCTCCGTCTCTGCTGGGTACAGGCTGAGCCGCGATCAGCTTCCTGGACAGAAGGCCATGGCTTCTGCCCGGCCCCCCACACTGGCAGCCACGGTCCCCTCATGGTTCTCTTGTGGTTCTGGAGACGCCTCCTTTAAACGGTCCCTTCCCTCACCCATCCCGATGCACCACCCTGGGCTTCTCGCTGGGGCCCCGCGGAACCACGGTCTCAGTAGGCTCTTCCAGGATGAGTGGGACTGATGCAGGCAGAGAAGAGAAGAAACTCAGCAGAGCAGGAGAACCCCAGGGCAAAGAAGCAAGACAGAGGCGCCAAAGTCTTGCTCAGAACAGAGCCCAGCGGGCTGAGGAAGGGCTCTGGGTCGGGGGAGCTGGAGCTGAAGCTGGGCCAGACCATGGGTGCCTCCATCGTCAGGAGCTGGGACTGTGCGCCTGGGAAACCAAGCGACCCATGTCAAACTGGGACGATGCTTCCTTTCAGGGGCCCTCGTGCACTGATCATTTCTATGCAACCGGCTGTGGCTCTCACATAGGCAACTGGTTTTTTTGGAGTCTCATGAGCTAGGGGCACCTGGGTGGCTCAGTCAGTGAAGCATCTGCCTTCAGCTCGGGTCCAGAGCAGGGAGCCTGCTCCTGCCTCTCCCTCTGCCCCTCTCCCCTGCTTGTGCTCTCTCTCTCTCTCAAATAAATAAATAAAATCTTAAAAAAGAGAGAGGGAGTCTCATGAGCTAGCTGGTGACCACATAACTGGCTTTTAAACACACATGACACTACTGGTCAATAAACAAAGCCGCCCTTGAATAGAATGCCACTCTGGCTTTCGTGACAAGTAAGTAAATTTCACTCATGTTCAAGTATATCTATCCTGTATCCAGTGACCTATGGAATCATATTTCTGTTTGTTAGACAGGAACATTCAGATCCTGCCTCTTCATATCTTATTGGCTAAGCAAATGCAAGGACATAGTACGTAGTACGTGGTGTAGACCACTGTGCTTGTCGATTTCCCCCTGCATGATTCAGAGTTACTTTAGCTTGGGGGAAAAGATGTTTCTAATACATATTTTATGCCAGATGCCATGTAAACAAAGTATGGCATGCCTCAAATGCTATGTGCAATGAGATTGGGACTATTCTTTGACAATACTTGGCAATTTCTAGTAAAGTGTATTGACCTCTGCTGCCTTTAGAGCCGAGAGAATGTGGGCACCTTGGCTGGCCTCTTTACAAAGATGTTGCTCCCTTGGCTGAAGGGATACAGAATTCTTGAATGGAATCATGCATCTAGAACTATGCTAATACCTCGAAAGATGGGTGGGAAAATTCTGACTATAGTTTTCAGGAAAGGAAGGAAGGGAGAGAGGGAAGGAGGGAGGGAGGGAGGGAGGACTGCTTTGGCTGCAATTTCACCAAGATGCCCCATAACAAAAAGATTGTGGCATCATGTGCTTGCGCCTGTTTATTTTCTAAGTGTCAGGATGACAGTAATTTGATCTTTGGCAGGTTTTTTTGTTTGTTTGTTTGTTTGTTTGTTTGTTTAGAAAAGGATTTTATAGGGGCGCCTGGGTGGCACAGTCCNTCTTTGGCAGGTTTTTTTGTTTGTTTGTTTGTTTGTTTGTTTGTTTAGAAAAGGATTTTATAGGGGCGCCTGTGTGGCACAGTCCTTAAGCATCTGCCTTCAGCTCAGGGCATGATCCCGGCGTTCTGGGATCGAGCCCCACATCAGGCTCCTCCGCTGTGAGCCTGCTTCTTCCTCTCCCACTCCCCCTGCTTGTGTTCCCTCTCTCGCTGGCTGTCTCTCTCTGTCAAATTAATAAATAAAAGCTTTAAAAAAAGAAAAAAAAGAAAAGGATTTTATATTGTTTACCCTTTTTTCACAGGTCATTGATAACATCAATTACCTAAATAGACCCAAACTTTCAGGATTAAGTGCAATTGCTGACTTGTTTGCATTTTTTTTCCACCACCCTAATGAATTCGTGGGGATAGAAAGTCCACTGAGAAGAACGCATGGAAGGTTCCAATGACCCATTAGAAGCATCCCCAGTTAAACTATTGCTTTGTGAAAATCATCGACAAGTGACATTGACAAAATTCGAAGTGTCCACGTATTTGTACGGACTGGTACAGCGTGTCTATAATGTTTTTCCACAGTCTGTTATCTGTTTATTTTTGACAATTTCTGCCCCAGTATCTTCAGCAGAACAGTCTTTCTCCAAATTAAAACCAATTAAAAGCTATTTAAGGAACACTCTGTGACAACAACATTTAACAGAATTAACACCACTCACTGCAGAAGCGAGGCAGCAAAAGTTGCAAAACTTATCGACGATTTCACTCACGCCAAATCACAATGGTAACGCGGGGAGTTTGCTTCTGATTTCCACATTTGTCCGTGTTGACTGAGTATGGCTTGGTGCTGACATGTTTTACTTTAGAGTATAAGTTTTGAAGTGTATTTATATAGATTTTTGTTATATCAGGAAAAGATGATAGTACTTAATATAGTTTCTTCTTTTATTGTATGTGGGGAAGGCACTACATTAATATCTGCTTTGAGCCCATTTTTACACCCCATTGAAGGAGAATCTAAAATGGTTGTGTCTGGGTAGTGAACAGCAAAAACGAAACCCTTAGGGTTGTTCCAAAGGGCAAAGTGGGGGGGGATTGAGTGTTCCGTCTGTTCTGGGCACCGGACCGTGGATTTTTACTACATTATTAATTTTCATCTTCCCAACAACTTTGAAAGGCAAGAATCTTTATCAATCTATTTTACAAGTGAGGGGGCCTTCACTCAAGGAGATGGGATAACTCGCTCAAGGTCATGTCATGTGGCCAGACTCCAACCTGGGTCTGTCCAGCTCCAAAACACTCATAAGGTCAAAGAGGGCTCTTTCCCACGAACCCGGGATCACGGGATGTTGCCTGCTTGCCTAATGACCGTCTGAAACGGTGGAGCCCGGGGTCACCGAGGCCAAACTTGGCCTTCTGATGTGATCCGAGGGCACATTTGGCATCAGTCCAATCCCCTGGCCAAGCTCCACGGGCTGCCCCATTTGAGTGGAGGGCGCTCGCCACATTAGCTCTCCCATTAGGCTTCTGAATTAGGTGCTCAAAGGACCAGCCCTGTATAGGGGAGAGCCATGGGTGTGAGTCTCAGCTCTGCCATATACAGGCCGTGGGCTAGGCACCAAAACCCACTGCACCTGCAAAAAATTTTTTAGAAGTGGGTGGCAGGGGTTGGAAATAATCTATCCAACATCAAAAGGCTGTCTAGAGGAATACATTAAATGATCCGTGAAAAATCCTTAGGGGGAAAAAAAAGCATATACACAGAAGGTGCTTGACGAATGGCGGTTGCATTGAAATGAAGCCTGGAGTGCAGGGCATTGCCTGGGTTCGGAGGGCTGCCTTAGATCCTTGCCATTCCAAGTGTGCTTCGTAGACCGACAGCATTGACATCACCTGGGAGATTGTTAGAAATGCAGAATACGGGCTCTACCCCACGCCTCCTGAGTCACACTGCATTTTCGACAAGATTCAAGTGTGCACGTTCCAGTTTGAGAAGCACCGCCTTAGGCCTCCTGGTCTGGCTCTCTAGGTCTCAACTGTCAGAGAAGGAAGTTAGCTTGGTTCACTTCTCAATTATTCCTTATCAAAAAATAGAATCCAAAGGGCCTTGGAAGGTCGTCCAATCCAGAAACGATCATTGCACAACACATGGGCTGCCATTCCCTTCCCAGTGACCAGGGCAGACATCGAAAATCGATCGTAATCATCAATAATCACTCACAATCAATCAGGGAACGTCTTCCCCGAGCTCAGAGGTAACACCCTTATGCCCCACAATGCACTCCAGGAGGGCACTCTTTCTCTTAGAGTGACTATGGACTTGAAGCCTACTTACTGCCACCACCCTTGCCATGAGGTCTAACCCCTCTTTTCTTATCCGGGACCCTATCTCCGGGGGAAGCCTGTTTTCCCAACAGTCCATCCTTATTTCATATGATCCCCTACAAAAATGTTGGATAAATCACATGGCCGCACTGATTAAACAGAAACCCAATCCCATCAAGTTTAAATGACGTCCCCCAAAGTGGAGAATCCTATTTCCCTGGCTCAATGCTTCTCTTGCAGTCACAGTCCCCCCTCTGCCCCACCGTCAGCGTTGGAGACCAAAGGAGGGAAGACCTGAAACCTCAGAAAAGAACCCAGGACACTGCCCTGATGCGTTCCAAAGCCGAGGTAGAAAGACACAAGACCGTTTTTACAAAGTTCAGAGACGTTGAATCGCACTCCTGTGGGCCCTGGCAGCCCCGCCCTGTCTCCTGCTGGGAGCCAGAGCGGGCATCTTTGGAAAGGCCGGTCTGCCAGGCCAGTCTCACGCCCATGGTCCAAAATAGAAGCGATATTCTGAACTTAATTTTTGTTCACATGTAATAGGAGACAGAGGCCCCCACTAAGCTATTGTGCCAATTAGCCAGCGGGAGGCAGCCCATGTTTCTGGAAGGCAAATCATTAAGAACTGTAATACAGTGTAGGCCTATAGACCGGCTGGACCCAATTTTAAGTGAAAATTAATGGCAAATTCTTGTAACCACATTAAGGCCATTGTCGTTCATTTGAAATCAGTTAAACATGAAAATGGTATGAAAACCATCTTGAGTTTATGGAATATAAATATTTGTCCATATTTTTTGCCGGTGCCCCGGAGAGACTCGGAGATGCTGGCAGATGTGGTGTTCTACAAACACGCCCATGAAGGGGGCTTGGGATAAGCAACCCGATCTTGCTGGATCAAGCTCCTTGTCAACTTTTCCATTTCCTCAGTCGGAAGATAATTCAACAGTAAGCAGATGTCAGGATCTAATTGGTTCAAGGAAAGAGCACTTGATGACTTATGGTGCTTGTGATTTTTTGTACTGTCTGCACACAGCCGTCGGGTTAGTACAAGAAGCAGAAAGTCACCCAGTTCGTTTCTCTCGCAGGGAGACAGAGGCAGTCCCAGCAAATCGTCTATCTGCAGACACCATCCATATAGAGAAGCAGGCAAGAAAGTTCCTGAAACCATGCTTTGGGCCTCTCTTACCGGAGAGAACCTTTGGCTTTTTAGAAGAAGAGAGGGGAAAGGGGCATCTGGGTGGCTTAGTTGGTTAAGCTTCTGCCTTTGGCTCAGGTCGTGATCTCAGGGTCCTGGGATCGAGTCCCCTGCTGAGCAGGGAGCCTGCTTCTCCTTCTGCCTCTCTCTCTCTGTTTCTCATCAATAAATAAATAATTTTTTTTAAAAAGAAGAAGAGAAGGGGGAAAGGAGAGAGAGAGAAAAGGGGGGGGAGTCAGGAGAGAAAGAAAGATTCAGAGGAAGGTGGTATGTGGGCAGGTGGGGGGCGGGAACGAATATGGTGCAGCCAATCGGGCGTGGTCTTCAGGGCCAAGCCCTTTGGTTCCATCACCGTCTCCCTGTGGAACTCTGGACCCTTTGGGGACCTCTCTGAATTCATTCCCTTATCTGACATTTGGATATCATAATCCCTGCCCGGGCTCTGTCCCAGGCTTGTTGTGAGTGACCGTGAGAAACGCGAAGGTCCCAAAATCGTCAACCGCTGTACAACAGCTTTAACTTCTCGAGAAAGAGCAGAGGGGAATGGAGTGAAAGAGAGTGGAGACAGGTGAGGTCTGAGATGGGGCGAGGGAGGACCCTTCTCTGGTTTTTGTGTCACAGTCTGCGATAGGGGTCCGACCGCGGTGCCACATGGAGTCCGATGTGTTGCAGTGTTTATTAAAGCCGCTCTTTAACTGCTGCTCCAATGGCATGCAGGCGCACGTGCACGCACACACACGCATACGTGCACGCACGTGTACACACGCTGCTCTCTGGGGGACTCCAGCAGGTGTCCAGGACCCAGGTGAGGACCAGACTGGACAAACCCTCACCACGCTGTGTTCCAAACTTCAGTTCACTTACACCCGGGTAAACGCATCGGTCGCGGCCTCTCCCTTCAGGACGGATCTCTTCCCTGGGGGATTGTCAACTCCCCCTTGCAAACTGACCCCCATTAAGGGACAAGCATGCCAGCACGGCCAGTATGCCTTATAAACCCATCCTTCTTGTGTAATACTATAGAACCCGTTGACTACTGCAGAGCCTGCACTTACCCTGCCCTCACGTCTGAGATGACCTCACTGTGTGGCCTCAGGCCCGCATGAAGCCACTCTGGGCTTCGATCTTCCGATCTGTGAAATGAAGTTGAACAGCTTGAGCCTAAGAATCTTTCTACTCGTGACTTTCAAAGTGCTCACCGTTTCCCCACTGGAAATCTAGGCTATGAGGTCTCATCTCCCTCCCCTTCCTCTGGCCTCCCTCACTCTGCTGCCCGCCCTGGGGGGACCTGCAGGGACTGGGTCAAGGGCTCCTTTGCCGTCTGGCTTCCCCATGGCCTCAGCTGACCAGGAGATCAGAAAGAGGAGGCTGAGGTCTGGGTGTGTTCTCCTGACTCCTCCCTGAGAGCTCTCACCACACTGATTGCGTCCGCCCCACCGGAAGTTCCCAGCACCTGAATCTTCTCTTTGGACTCTCTCTTTGCAGGTTCCCTAATAGTTTATTCCCCTTGTTTCTTCAGGACTCAGGGTGGTACCAGCTCTACTGTGACTAGCCCCAGAGACTGTGCTATCCCTTGTGGTTCTCCCACTCCCAGACAACACTTTAGCAAGTGGTCCTTTGTAAACAAACCTTCCTCAGTGGGGGTCAATCACGGGAGAATGAACAGGTCCAATGGGGCTGGGGGTGCATGACAGAAGGATCAGGAAGACCTCCAAGGGAAGAGGCAGGCCTTTGCGCGTTTGTCCTGAAGCCTGTCTGGAAGGACAAGAAGTGTAGATGGACAACAAAGGAGTGGGAGAGGGCGTTCCAGCCAAGAGAGTGGTGAGAAGGCTGCCATGATGCCTGTCTGTCTGGAGGGTAGAACTTGGTAGAGAAGGAACGAGGGTCACGGTTGGAAAAGCCAACAAAGCCTCAATCGCAGGGACTTGAAGGGGAGACTGAAGCCTGGAAGTTTGTTCTAGGGAAAATGAGAGACTTTGGATGGTTCTGGAGCCGGGGGAATGGTCCGATCACACAGAGCCGTTTGAGGAATGTTAATCTAGCAGTGGGGAGCAGACAGTATGCCCCCAGTGGCGTAGCCCTGTGCGAAGGGCACGGAAGGTGATGCCAAGTGGGACTCCCCCACCCCCTACTTCTCCTAGTGGGGGTGGGGGAGGGGCGGAGGCAGTGCGGGGCGTTACCCCCGACGCCATCTCACATCCATGCTGGCCTCAAAAGAGCAGAGAGTGGAGAGCACCGCATCCTGAAGATGTAAGAGAAAACACATTCTTGGAAGAGATCTCTCAAAGCCGTCCGCCCACAACCCCCAGAATAAGGGGTAGGCAATCTGCTTCTCCTGGCTTCCGATTCAAAATGCTCCTGAGGCCAAGAGGACCTAAAAGAATACCTCTGCTCGTGTGTGCAAGAACAGCCCAACGGGGGACCATCTGTTTCAGGATGGGCCCAACGTGGGGGCAGAAACAGTAGCCCCCAAAGGGGTGCTATTTCGGTTTCCAGGAAAGCATCCTGTGAATACCCCCAGCCGCCAACTGGAGAGCTCTCTTTAGCTCTTCGCTCTGTTCTTTGCTAAATCAACCCCCACCCCCCGCAGGTGGCGGGGATCACTCTCTGGGAGGTTCTCTGTCACTGACACCTGGGTGTGCACATGTTTGGGGGTGGAAGGAGCCCAGGAGCTCCGATCACCTGAGACAATGCAGACCTGTAAGCAACAACAAGGGTAAAGGGAGACAGATTCAAGAGATAGAGACTGCTCAAACTGCCTGCAAAAACTTCTGCTCAGGATTGGCCCCATATCTCCTCCTTGAAAAGATTGCTTTGAGTCCCAGATGGGCCCAGAAAGGGACCCTCCATCCCCGGGCACCACCCAGCCTGCCCTGAGGTCCACTTCCCTGACCATCCCCTGGTGATGGCAGGGTTATCGCAGTCCTCCAAGGGAGACACGGTGATTGTGTGGTTGAAGAAAGGAGGGGGCAAATCCAAGCTCTGGAACATTCTAATATTTAGAGGTCCACCAAAAGAGACAGAGCCAGCAAAGGAGGAGGGATCTGTGAGTTAGAAGGAGAACCAGAAAGTGAGTGTCGCAAAAGCCAGGAGGGAGAAAGGCGGAGGACGTGGTCGGATACCTCAGACGCTCTTGAGAGGGGACGAATATCTAGACGACCATTGTGGAGGTCATCGATGATCTGAACAAGACTAGTTTCAGAGGGGTGGGGGAAACAGAAGACTGCTTTCAGCACCTCACCTGCCTCTAAGTTAGGTGTGCTCATCTCCACTTTGTAGATAAGGAAACAGAAGCTGAGAGATAATCTGACTCACCCAAAGCCTAGTTACCGCTCAGACTGCTACCCTACTGCCTATGACCATGGGGTCGTGAAGGATGTTGGGGACGAGGTGGATGGTGACACTGGTGGTGCTGACGGTGATGTCAGTGGTGATGCTGGCGTGGATGTTTTGGTAACGTAGGTGATGACGGTGATGGTGACAGGGGTGTTGTTGGCTGTTGTGCAGGTGAGGAAGTTGGTGATGACTAATGTAAAAACTGGTCTGTGGAATCAGACAGATCCAGAGCTCTATCCCACCTGGTCAGTGACACATAAGCTTTTCCACCTTTGACCTGTGCCCCTAGTTGTAAACTGGAGGTAATGTTGCCTACCTCGGAGGGCTATTGTAAGGATGACATGGATGGGGAGAGCTTGAGGCTCCTGGCTCCTAGTAGGTCCTCAGGAAATGTTTGTCTCATTCATTTGTCCTCCGGGCAAATTTAGGGAGAGCAGTGGACCTCACTCCGTGAGCTTAACTTCTCTGGCTAGACTTTTTCCTCCCAGTCTAACTGCACTCCCCAACCAGGGTCAACTCCAGTCTCAAGGTTGGTCATGGCCATCTTGGGAACCACCCGCTCCCCAGGGTCACCCCTTGATGCCCACACCCTGCTCTGGAAGTGCTGCCCTGCCAGGAGCCCCACTCTCGTGTCTGCCCCCAACCCCACCCCCAGGGGATGAATGCCCAGGAGACCCTAAAAGGAAGAGGGTAGGAGCAGAGTGGACACTTAAATGGGTACTATGATGTGCTCAGCCCTCTGGTCTCATTCCGCTGGGAAAGAAAGAGTGTAGGCTTGAGTTGGGCTCTGGAATTAGACATGCTTGAAATGAAGAATGTCCCTTCCTCAAAGTCTACTCAGATGGCACCTTCTTCACGACCCCACCTGACCACCCATCCGTATTGCACCCCCGCCCGTAAGACCGTCCCTATCACCCTTATCCTGCTCTGTTTTCTCCATCCCCTTTCTAACCTGCTACAGCTTTTCTGTGTATTATGTTTATCTGTCTTCCACTGAAATGTAAGTTCCAAAGGGCAGAGACTATGACCCCTTTTGTTCACCGATGCGTCCCTCACACCCGAACCAGGGCTGGCCCCTCGCAAGCGCTCACTGCACATTCGCACAGGGAGGTAGTGGTAAACAGAGGGAGATGCCCCAGCTGTCAGACTCCACAACCCCCCGGGGCCCCTTGCAGACAACAAATTCAAGTTTCTTCCCCGAGGTCACAGCCCCTCACCTCACCCCACCCCGTCATTTCCAGAAACTTTTCATTTTGAAGTCTCCTTCTCAGATCAATTCATTTAAGCATGACAGGGCCGGGGGCTATTTGAGGAAGACAGAATGTTCCCTGGACTCCAGAAGCTGCCAGGCCCGGCTCAGGCGCCTTGTCTGACCAGAGGAGTGTGTGTTGTGAAGTAAAGCAAGCGGAGAGGCTGGCCTGGCCCACCCCGGCCTGGCTGGAGGGAAGCCCTTTCCGTCAGAAAGCTCCTCAGTCAACATCAGGTCCAAGGGCAGAAGGCAGGTCCACCCCGTGTTTGCTCCGAGGGGTCCACCTACTGGGAAAACGCAGGTAAGTCAAACAAGGCTATTTGTTCTCCCCATACAGCAAACAAAAAACAGGACGGACCTTCCTCCAAGGCCTCCCCACTGGACCCGAGAGGCATAACTCAAGTAATGGGAAGGCAAATATTTTCCTGGAGAAAATGATAAAACCTGAGGCAGGAAAAGCAAACAGCGTCTTCCAAAGGGCAGCTGGGGGGTTGGAGTAGAGCTGCCCCGGGAGCCATTAGGGAAGATTCCAGAAGTGGGAAGCACTTGGCCTGCGTGCTCCTGGTTTAGAGGGATGGGCTGAGGGGGGAGGGCACTCTGCTCAAAGCCAGCAGCACATCAGGCTTCAGGGGTGCCGTCTTTCATCCCCTGACTTAAATTATCATCATCATGTAGACAGACAGAATTCAGAAGACATGGTCCCGGACAGGCCAGAGCATGAGCTGAGAGCCAGACATGCTTGGGCTTGAATTCTATTATTCATTCACTCATTCATCCGTGCAGCCAGTGAGTCAGCCCTTTCCCACATGTGTGCCAAGCACCCACTGTGCACCAGGCTCCGACTGGTGCTATGTGGTTCGAGTAAGCCCTTGATCTCGTCGGAGCCTCCGTGTTCTCATCTGTACAAGGGGCTGGTGCTGAATTGCTAAGGACGAAAAAGTGACAGAGAGTGGAGTCAACACGATTCGGTAATAGATTGTGTGTGGGAGCCAAGGGAGAGAGAGAGGACGAGCACAACCCTGTGAGTGAGTGACTCCTTTCACCAAGGTCCAAGGGCTCCCAGCCAAGCCTCCCGTGGTGTTCTCTCACTTCCCCGCACCGACACAAGACGTCCACCCCAGCCACTGAGCAGCTAGGCTCTGTCTTCCTCTGCCAAGAGCAGACCTTTCTACCAGGGCTCCCAACGGTCAGAAAGTTCTTCCTTCCCCTGCAGTGGCGACCAATCTTCTGCTTGCATGCACCTGTCGTAGCCTTGCCCTAAAGCAGGGGGAGTGAAGAGGGAAAAGCACTGGGTGGGGGGGGAATTCTTGAGTGTCTGCCAACAAAGGCGTGGCGAGGGGCATCATACCTCTGAGCTCTCATTCACTCTTGCGATCATCTGGGAAGTAACCGATTTACCGTGCCTAATGGCTGAGGGCGGGGCAGGCTGTGTGGTTTCCAATCCACTCTCTAACCCGACCTTGTGGTCCTGAGCAAATTACTTAACTACTCTGAATCTCAGGGTTTTTGCACCTGAAAAAAGTGGATGTTAATTATCCCTAATTCACTGGGGTGGATAGGACACGGTTTATAGCACAGGTTCAACGCACACTACTATGTGTACCGTCCCGTGTTACAGGTGATCACGTGCTGGGCTTGGGATAAGACCCAGATCTCTCAGCTCCAGAGCCAGGGCTCCCTCCCTACTTACTTGGTAGCTTGCAACGCTTCCGGTAGACCAGGAAGCCGGTCTACCGGAGGGCTTCAAATGGAGGGGGTACATTCTGTGCACCTGAATCAGCTGCTGGCGGCGCTGTGACAGGCTGGTGTCACCAACAGCCAGAACTGGGACTAAGAGAAGCAGGAGTGGGGGACTGAGCGCGGAACCTCAGATCCTCAGGCAGGCCGGAGGGCTACTGGCGGAGCACCTACTGTTTTGTTTTGTTTTTTAGATTTTATTTATTTATGTGACAGAGAGACAGCCAGCCAGAGAGGGAACACAGCAGGGGAGTGGGAGAGGAAGAAGCAGGCTCCCNGTGATCACGTGCTGGGCTTGGGATTAGACCCAGATCTCTCAGCTCCAGAGCCAGGGCTCCCTCCCTACTTACTTGGTAGCTTGCAACGCCACCAGGAAGCCGGTCTACCGGAGGGCTTCAAATGGAGGGGGTACATTCTGTGCACCTGAATCAGCTGCTGGCGGCGCTGTGACAGGCTGGTGTCACCAACAGCCAGAACTGGGACTAAGAGAAGCAGGAGTGGGGGACTGAGCGCGGAACCTCAGATCCTCAGGCAGGCCGGAGGGCTNCAGGCTGGAGGGCTACTGGCGGAGCACCTACTGTTTTGTTTTGTTTTTTAGATTTTATTTATTTATGTGACAGAGAGACAGCCAGGGAGAGGGAACACAGCAGGGGAGTGGGAGAGGAAGAAGCAGGCTCCCAGAGGAGGAGACCCATGTGGGACTCGATCCCGCAACACCGGGATCACGCCCTGAGCCGAAGGCAGATGCTTAACGACTGCGCTACCCAGGCGCCCCCGCACCTACTGCAAACCTTGGCGCCAGGTCCCACGGGAGAGAAAGCATATCCTCCGCCCTCAAGGAGCTAGCAATCTACTCGGAAATCTGAGACACAAATAGGAATCTGTTAATTGCCAATAAATGGCCATATAAGGAAATCAATACCTACTGCATTTCTTCTTGTAATCTTACCCCAAATCGTGAAAAACACAGTCCTATCAAATGTCAAGGTCTACACTGGGGTTCAGAATGGCTCACCGCACCAGGAGCATCTTGACCTGGCCCCCGTCGGTGGGAAAAGGGCCCAGGGTTTTTAGGTGACCCCAGGGCTTCCTGTGAGCCCCCACAGAGCTGTGGTTGCTTCAGAAGCGAACATGATCTTGGGGCGGGAGACAGAGGGCTAAGGTTCGGGCCAACAGAGGTAACCGACCCAAGCTCAGACTTCGTTTGGAAAGGTACCAGCCCAGGGTGCCACGTGCACTAGGAACGCAGACCGAGAACGTCACCCAAGAGGTGAGAGGTCAGAGAGCCAAGCCCCTTGAAGAATTAGCTAAAGAAAATTGGGTCACGGGCCTGGCCAGGGAAAGGAAAGGCATGGTTGGGTGTGGGCACCGTCTCCCACTACCTGTCATGTGTCTGAGTGAGCCCAGACAGGAAGCAGGCCCACATCCAAGGGCTGGCTCCACCACGTCCGGAGTTGGGGAGCGCTGCGGGCTACGTAACCCCCCGAGCCTAGTTTTCTCGTCTGAAAGATGGGACTAATGGAGCAGATGTCAAAATTACGTGAGATGGCAGAGCTGGACACACAAGGCAGTGCTCCATAAAGCTTGCCCCTTCCTTCTCGAAGGCCCTGAAGGCCTGCTCCGAAATGCAAGGGCACGCCCAGTGGGGGAGCGGAAGAGGATAGCCACAGGCAGCCAGGAGGACAATTGTTTGCGCTGGGCGCACAGATCCCCAGGAAACGGCCCACCAGGACTCAAGGATGCCAGAAAGAGGTTCTTCAGAGGGGCTCAGGAAACCCAGGATCCTAATCTAAGAGCTAGAACGGACACGGCACCGGGGAGCGCCGGGCTTCACCCAGGACAACACCCCCTCCTCCAGGGCTCCCGCGTTGCCCCCAGCTCATCCCTGCGATTCCATCGAAATAAGCATCTCCAAAGTGTTGGTTTGGGTCCCCCCCAGAAGCAGGGTGTGAACGAGAACATGGGTACACACAGTTCACCTGGGAGGCGATCCCAGGAAGTGAGGATGGAGCTGGCAGGCAGGGAGACAGGGAAGGGACAAAAGATGTCTCAGTGCAGCCACTGAGCAGGTCACCACTGTGCGCAACTGAGACCCACCCATCAGTTCCTCGGAGGAACTGAGTGCACGAAGCTCCCTGAGGCTGGGGGGGCTGGGGCATTGATCCCCCCAACTGCCATCCCCCACTGGTGAAGGTTAACCCAGGGGCATTTCCAGATCGTACCTGCCCGCAGCCCAGGTGAATTGGGGAAAGCCTGCAGGCAGAGAAGCAGAGATAAGTAGACGCAGTCCCGGGTTTCAGGAACAGTCCTCAGTTGCAGGACAACCCGCGTGAACCCAGAGGGTGGGCAGTAGGAAGCCCACGAATTTGCTAGGATCACCATTGACCCCACATTGCTGATCAGTGGCCTCCTCTCTGTGTGTTTCTTACAGCTTCCCACTCTGCGGCCATGCTGCCCCCCCCCACCTGCCTCTCCCTCTCGGTGCCTGGTGACACCCCTCAGGCCAGTCTTCCTCCCACGGCTCTGTCTGTCTGTTCCTCCTCGAGCACCTTTGCTGACTGATTTCTGCTCCCACCCTTAACGCTGAGAGCCCTGGAGTCGGCTGCTGAGCCCTGTCCCCACCCCACTCTCCCTCAGTGCGTGCCACAGGTCTGACTGCATGAGACCCAGATTCCCAGCCTTCACCCCCAGACCGACGAACCAGGTTCTCTAGGAATGAACCCACAGATGTGCCTTTTAACCAGCTCCCAGTGTAGGGTTGGCACATAAAATTCCTATGTCCAGAGTTATTTGAGAACTACTAATCCCAAGGTGATTCTGATGTACCATACAATTCAAGGATTTTTTTTTTTAAATATATTTGAGAGAGAGAAAGAGAGCATGAGCAGGGAGAGAGTTAGGGAGAGGGACAAGCAGACTCCACAGTGAGTGCAGAGCCTGACACGGGGCTCGATCCCATGACCCTGAGATCATGACCTGAGCCAAAATCAAGAGTCAATCGCTTAACCAACTGAGCCACCCAGGCGCCCCGAGAATATTTTTGTGTACTTTCCCCAAGTTACTTTATCCATGCCCCCAATTTTAATTACCACCTATACATGAGTGGCTCAGATTTCTTTCTCACCCAGATCTCTCCCCTGAGTTCCAGAAATGGTGGCCCCCTGGACATCTCAAATCCGATGTGTTCAAAATAGAGCTCACTGTTTGCCCCTTCCCCCCACACTACTCCCCAAATCTAGCTCTTCCTTCTTTCTCTAGGTCAGTTGGTAGCCCCACCTTCCCCTTGTTGCCCAGAGGGGTTATCTCAACACTCCTTCCTCCCCACCACCCCCTAGGCAGTCTCCAGATTTTGCTGGCTACATCCCCCAAAGCCCCCGGCATCCATGTGTAGGCTGAACAACAGCCTTCCAGATATGTTCATGTCCCAGTCCCTGGAACCAGTGGACGTTACCTTAGACGGGGAAGGAAATTTGCAAATGCAATTAAATTAAGGGCCTTGAGATGGGAGAATATCCTGGATTACCCAAGCGGACCTCCATGACCATCTTACAAGGGGGACGCAGGAGCCTCAGTGTCAGACAAAAGGAGCAGTAATGATGGAAGCAAAGACTGGAGTGATGTGTATTAAAGAGGAAGGAAGGGGGACACTAGGGTGGCTCAGTCGGTTAAGCATCCGACTCTTGATTTCACCTTGGGTCATGCTCTCAGGGCCATGAGATTGAGCCCCATTCAGGCTCCCTGCTCAGCGCAGAGCCTGCTTGTCCTTCTCCCTCGCTGCTTGTCCCCCTCCCCACTCCCCACTCAATTAAATAAATAAAATCTTTTAAAAACTAATTAAAAAATAAAGATGAAGGAAGGAGCCATGAGCCAAGGCCAAGAGGCAGCTTCTAGAATCTGGAAAAGGCAGCCTGGGCACACATTCTCCCTGGAGCCTCCAGAAGGAACCAGTTCCTTCCTCTAGGAACCAGCCCTGCCAACACCTTGACTTTAGCACAGGGAAGCTGATCTTGGAGTTCTGCCTCCAGAACTGTAAGAAGTTGAATTTGTGTTGTGTTAAGCCTCTAAATCTGTAGAAATTTTTTACAGCATCGAAAAGAAACCAGTATGATCCATTGACTTTTCTCCTTTGGCGTTGCCCCCACCTGGCGTCTCTATCCCCCATTCACTGGTCTCCTCGTGAGGGTCTCCTGCTTTCAGCCTTGCATCCCCCTCTGCACCATCAAAGGGGTCATTCCTCTGCTTCAGGCCCTTAGATGCCCCCTGCATCACTGAGGAGGTGTCCAGACCCGTCGTCAGTTCAGCTTTTAGAGTTGGCCTCCTCCCACCTTTCTGGTCTCATCTCCCTCCACTCTATTCCCTCAAACTGCTGGTTTCCAGTTTAACGAGTCTTTATTCTTCTTTCTGACAAGAATGCCTTTCCCTGACTTTTTTTTTTTTTGCCAAACTCCTATTCATACAGCAAAACCCAACTCAGGTATATCTTCCTCCAGAAAGCCTTCCCTAACTCTGTCCCCATTCCAAAAGAGTTAATGAGAGCCCACTCTAACCTCATACAACCTTTATTTCCACTGTTGCAGTGGAATGGGGACTCATCAGTGCCCCTACCAGACTCTGAGCCCTTGAAGACTGGAACAGTGTGCTTTTGAATCCCCAGACCTAGGAGATACTCCATACGTGTTTGTTAACTCGGAGCAAATAAATGTTTCTCCCAGTTCCGGCATTCTATGATTTTACGCTGCTGGCTCTTAGGGCTTTCTCCAAATCCGCTGTGCTCTACAAAGGAACGGAAAGACAATTATTTTTCTTTTCCATTGCTAGTTCCTGTTAATTCAGTCAAGATAAATAAAAATTAATAGGCACTCATTTGTCATGTGGATTTAATAATCCAAAATTACATTTGTCTTGGCCCAGAGTGTTAATACATCTCATAATATTTGCAATTTACTGAGAAAAATTTAGGATAGTGTCATCTCTCTCACTTAAGTGAACACACACGCACACACATAAATACTGGCCTGGGGTCTGCAGGAACTAGGAAAGGAAGACAGAACAAAACTGTGGATTCTGAGAATCCCTGAAGAAGTCCCATCCAGACAGGACACTGCTCCTGGTCCACACAGTATCCCCCGTCCTCCCGGCCAAAGCTACTCAGGGGAAAGATGACGAGGCCCGTGGCAAATTGTCATGGAAAGGAGGTAGCTTTCTCTTTAGCTCCATTCCTAGATAGTAAAGCTCCAAGCCCCACTCCCTTCTAGTGAAGTCTGGTCATCGACCCAGAAAGCCACCTGCAAGAGCCGAAGGAAAGAGGTAAAGGTCCTTTGTGGAGCACCTCACTCCCACAGTCCTCTGCCACTTGCTGAGATTCTCCGGGCTGATAAGAAGCTCGTCTCCCTCCTTCTGCCTGATGTTCTCTGGAGCATCTCGTGACCCACCCCTGGCCAGCGGAGACAGAAGAGACGCAGCCAGCATGGTCCCCAGCGGGGTGATGGTGCCACCCCGTACAGCACAGTTCCATGTTGTAGTTGAACAAAGCATTCCACTCCTAAAAAAGCTTCCAGACCACAGGATGGAACCTGACATCTCAAGCATTTGCATTTACTTCTCAAGCAAGAAGTATTATTTCAGAGGGAAGGGCCGACATGCATTGTCTGTAGTCCAACAGCACAGCCCTCCGTGTTCACTGACGCCTGGTGGGATTTCCGTGAATTCTAGAGAGCGACTGGGAGCAGCAAAGACAAAAGTCCCTTATACGGAAGTGGGACAAGAGTGAGCGTGGTCTGGGAAGCGGAGCAGAGGGTTGGAAAGTGTGCAGATGTGAGCTCAGACCCCAGCTTTGGCCCACAGCAGCCACGCCGAAGCGTCCGTCGGTCCACCTCGGCATGCCACCAACCTCTTCTACGACTCCTCCAGGAACTGGGGTTCCCAGGTTCCCCTTCTGCACAGGTTCCCAGGCTAGATTCTGCCCAGGAGACGCGCACGTGATCTCTGGAAAGCTAAGGAGCAAGAGACCATCCTTCTCCAGAAGCATTTGGAGGCAGACCCTCGGGCAAGTGGGAAGTTTGCTGCCACTGCTGGCCGGCACCTGCCCTCACCCGCTCACAGCCGCTGGCTTCCTGGAGGTTCCACACCGTTCCAGGGGAGTTTCAGAAAACCATCCTTTTTGGAGCTTGCAGGCTGACCTTCAGCAATGACTTCCTGACCTTCGCGCACTCTCCGCTTTCCTGCAGCGGTGAAGGCGCTAATTCCCCGAATTCACCCTTTGTACTTGGAATACACGGGCGCAGCTCGGCAACCTCAGGCGAGCCACCTTGCCTCTCAAAGGCAAAATGGGGTGACTGACACCTGTCCCATGAAGTCGTGCGGACTCGACCGGAGAACTGGCAAGCGCCTGGCCTGGCCCCCTTCTCCTCCCCTACCAGCCCCCCCATGTCTCTGCCCTCTTCTCTCCCACCCCCCACCCTCAAGAGGCCATTTTATCGTATGGCCCGTTCTCTGTGAGTAACCCTGTCGGTGAGACCTACCTGTGTGCCGTTCAGCGAACTGTTCATAGGATTACTGGTAATTAAAGGGAAGAGATGGAATTGGAAGGAATGAGGAACAATACAGGAAGGAGGGTGGGCTTGTGGGGGCAGGTCCCGGCATCCTGGGTGGGAAGCCAGAGGCAGGCACAGGGGTCATGGGCACCGCCAGTGTACCCGTGGAGCAGGGGCCGTTGTTGAAGGCAGGCAGTCCCCACCGATCGGCTTCATTATTCCCCATGGGGCGGGAGGCCGGGCCTCGCACTCAGCCTTCAGGAGTACTGGCGAGCACCGTGCGTCTGTTTCCCAGGTGAGGCTGTGCACTCAGGAGGGCAGGAGCCCTGTGTGGCTTGCTCAGCACGTAGTAGGCACCCAAGGTGATGGATGCTGGGGGCAGAGGGCAATGGGAGACAGGCTGCCAGCTCACAAGAGGAGGACCAGGCATCCCGATGCACTCCCGGGAGTGTGGGTTCCCTGCACGTGGCGGTGATGCCGGGCGTTAGCAGGGAAAACCTGGTGCCAGGAGTGAAGAAGGCAGAGCTGGGATGGCATCAGACAAGGGTAGGGGGAGGCAAGCAGGGACTAGGGAGGGGGGTATGAACCCAAGCGTCGAAGTGTGGCCCCTGCCGTCTGGACGGAGACAGGAGGGAGCTGGTGGACAGGAGGGAAAGAGAAGGGTTGAAAGCCTCAAGGACCTGATGAGAGACTCAGGTACAGCGGAAGGGGCGCGGAAGCGACAAGGTGTGGCCGGGGGAGCCTGCTGTCGGGGTGAATTCCAAAGAGAACCACAACCGAGGACCGAGGACGACAACAAGTTCCAGCGGTCCCCCACCTGGCCAGTCACCAGAAACTCAGGCCCAGTTCCTGCGTCTCATCTCTGGAACCTCTGGGACCTGGGCATCTCTGTTTGGAAGCTCCCCAAACAGCACCGATGGTCAGCCAGCTCTGGGAATCCCTAACATTTGGAGTAGAAGTGAAATTATGGCAGCAGTGATAGTCATCAGATCCAAAAAGGCGTAGGAAATGCACGGGGTGTGGCTGAGGGTTGTATCGTTCACGAGGATGCCAACATCCCCTGGGACGGTGGCAGGCCTTTGGGAGGAGGAATGCTGTGAGCAGGTGTCAAGGCCCTGGATGAACATGGAGGTGTGATCTCACAGGGGTGGTGGCCACGAGGAGGAGTCCCGGCTGGCTGAGCCTCGGGTGTTCCCGGGCAGCGCCGCCAGTGCAAAAGGACGCAGCTGAGGAAAGAGCAAAGACCAGACTCCAGACCAGCTTCCAGAGCCTTCTCGGAGCTACCCACTGGTCCGCCGGCACTTAACAGGGTTTTATTCTGTGCCGGGCCTGTGCCAGACGCCAGGGTGCTGGAAAGAGGGGAGAACTGTTCCTGCCTCATCAGGACCCCAGCATCTTGTGCGGAGGGGCTGGCCTCTGTCCCCTGCCCAGGCCTGGGACTCTTCTCCACTCCAGTGAGAATCAGGGTGTTGGCCAGGGGCTTTGAGGAGCTTTTAGCATAGAGCACCTTGTAGCAATTTTGGGGACCTGGTGTCCAGTGTGACACCAAGTTGCCCAGAGCTTCAGCCCCATACTCTGCCTGGACCCAGCTCCCATCTGACACCGCATCGTGGGCACTTTCAGACGCGTCTGGAGACAGTGCCCTCGTCACAGACAGGGAGGACCCTTCGAACTGCCTTGGGAGCAAAGGGCAGGGACAGGTGGGAGAAAGGGCAGGACAGAAAGATCTAGACAGACACTAACTAGTGAGTGCAACATGCTGTGGCACACTGGGGGGGACTCTCAGAAGTACCCGAGAAAACTTTGCCCATAGTCCTGCCTGAGCAGCTGGAGAGAAGAGTGTGTGCGTGCATAGTGGTGGCCTCCCCGGTCTACGCCGTCTGGTGAGGCCCGAGGACACTGGGATCACACACACACTGTCTATACCGCAGTCACTGGTCCACTTAGCTAACACACAGATTCTTAGGCTCTACCCCGGACCAGCTGTGTCAGAAGCTCAGGGTAGGAGTGCCAAGAAATCCGTGCATTTTTTTTTTAAGTAGGCTCCACGCCCAACATAGGACTCGAACTCAGCACCCCTGAGAACAAGAGTCACATGCTCTACTTTCCGAGCCAGCCAGGTGCCCCAGAAATCTGCATTTTAAACAAATTCCAAAGGGGGCCTCACCACTATGCCAACCGTTCCCATACTGCCTTCCTGTCTTACCATCCTATCACCTCCGAAAAGAGCATCATCAGGCCCATTATACAGGTGAGGAAACCAAAGTCAGGGAGGTTAAGTCATTGTGCTGACGTCTTACAGCAGAGTTCAAAGCAAGGTCTTTTGATTCCATTGCCACCAATGTTCTTTCACTTATTCTCCTCCCTCAGAGAGGGACGATGCGATTGGCAGCTCGAGAGGTGGGTCATCAGACATTACCTCAGGGTGGGGGGGGCTGCTCTTAGGCTGGGCCTCGAGCTGGCCAGGCCCTGGCAGGGGACAGGTGAAAGGCATTGCAGACGGCCATTTCGGGAGCGTCTCTGACACCGTGTGCAGAGCCGTGGTCACATACCCAACCTGTCTCACTTAATCCCCACGACAGCCCTAGGAGCTCAATGCTACTATTCTCCCCTTGCGGCCCGGGACAGCTAGAGCTCAGGGAGGTAAGGTCACCTTGAGAGAATGTGGCCAGTCTGCGGGGAACTTGGACTCCGTGGCCCCTGGCCTGAGAGTCAAATCCTTTTCCACTACAACTGCAACTTGTCTCTTTTAAATAGCAAAAGCCTCTCTTCCAATCAAGTCTGACACAGACTCTCAGAAGGCAAGAGAGAAGAGTGAGAGCCTCTGGCTGGAGCAGGGCTCCCCAACCCCATGGCTGTCCTTGAGGTTTCTCGGTCACCAGCCACAGCCCAACAGCAGGCACACCACCTCCCCTCCCCTCCCCTCACCGCCCCCCCCCGGAAGAGCAATACACATTCGGAGCGCTGGGCAGGGGGCAGAAGGCTGTATCAGTGGAGGCTGGGTGGAGGCCCTGACCAGGCTGAGCCATGCCCAAGACACTCTCCCCAGCTTCTCCAACTACACATCCCATTACCCCCTGTGGCCCCACAAATGCGGCGGCATCAGAAGGAGTGTTTCCAAACTCTGGGCCTTTGAGCCTTGGGTCGAATCATACAAAGCAGCCCCCAGCCAAGTGTCTCGAGAAATCAGGCGGCAGGTCTGCAGAGTTTTGGAAGATGCCCATTGCTCTCTGGGACGTCAGTGGGCAAGTGCCTTCGGGAAGGGGGTCTATGTGGCAGGTTTCTCTAATACCTTCTTTCAACCCTACTTAAGGGACAGAGGCACGAGGAGGGAGAAAGGGGGTGGGGGAGAGGCCAAATGGTGTGGGGCCTGGAACAGCGTGTGTTAACTCGGGAAAAAGAAAAAAACAAAACAAAACCTTGCTGTCTTTCTACAGCTGCTTCAACATACCCAAGCTGCCCACCTCTGCTTGCCCGCGTCCCTCCTTCCTGACGATAGACACGTTTCCTTCCTCCTCTACATTGAGCGCACAGGAGCCTTCCCTCCTTCTACAATGCTACCTTCTGGGGCCGAAGCCGATGGCTATGACGGTCAGGACCCCATGTCATCACAGCTGCTCCAGGATGGGCTCCACTTCTGGTCCCATCACAGCAAGAAGGATCAGCACGCAGGCAGGGAAATGAACTTAAAGCCCGTTTGTTCCCAGTGTCATCATTTTAATGGCTTGTCCACCCTGCCAGGGTATCTCGAGAGCCCCGACTGGAGGGGAAGGCTCCGGGCATCAGGATACGGCCAGGGCTGTTCAGGAGGGGCTCTCTGGCCATCGTCCGGTCCAGGCCCAGTGGTGCGGACAGAGTTAGGATGCAGAAAGCCCCCTGCCCCAAGCAGGGCCTGCCCANACGGCCAGGGCTGTTCAGGAGGGGCTCTCTGGCCATCGTCCGGTCCAGGCCCAGTGGTGCGGACAGAGTTAGATGCAGAAAGCCCCCTGCCCCAAGCTGGGCCTGCCCGGGCTATAAACGCTTTCTCCCCAGCACTCCGTCACCAGCCATGAAGGACCCAAAGTGAGCCTGGATGTGGCCCTGCCGAGCCCTGGATGTGTGCAGCCTGTCCCCAGAGAGGCCTCCGTGGCTGGCACACCCTGCCGTCCTCCCTGGCACACGCCCTCCCCTGGGGCCCAGGCTTGGCTGGCTGCAGGATTTGAGAGAGCACAGGACAACCCTGGGTGACAAAGAGGAGGACTGAGAGCCAGGGACAGATTGTTATAAATAGGCATGTGTGACTGAGAAGGTCACCAGCCAGAGTGAAACATGCCAGAAATTCTACAAGAGAGAGACAGAATGAACATCATCTGGGCTCTGTCTCAGCATGGAGAACCAGAGAGCGTTCCAAGACAAGGCCAGGGTGAGAAGGTGGCCACAGAGCCCCCCTACCTCGGAACCAGCCGCTGAAAAGGCTCTGGGATTAAAGAGGCACTTGGACATCGCACTGATTTCTTAAAGAGGCACTCACAACACTGGCCAAGCCATCCGGAGAGCCAGAGGGCCAGGAGGTGTGAGGAGGCCCCTCGGACCCCTCCCCTCTTCACACTCTCCTGCTCCCCAGCCTGGCCCATGGCAGCCGAGGGAGAGGTCCTCCGCGGAATATCTGGCCATGTCGAGACACGTCTTTGTTTGTCACGCCTGGCAAGGGGGCGTTACTGGCACGCGGCGGGCGGGGGCCAGGGATGCCAGTCCCAGCTCGGCCCCGCACAGGACAGCCGGCCACGACAAGAGATGATAGGGTTCCCACGGCGCTGATAGTGCCGAGGTGAGAAACCAACCCCGGCCCAGCCCTCTGGCGCGTCCCCTCCACCTCCAGATACCCTCCTTTCCCCTTCATTTCCAAGGGCCCTGTCGAGGCAGCCAGAGCACACAAGTACTCATGGCTACGCAAATAGCAACTGCGTATTTGCCGTGTTTGCTCAGCCAATATTGACTTGCAGCCTAACACTGGTGCTATTGAGCCGGGTTATTCCCAATATTGTTTGAGCAGCATTAGAACAGCCTGTGATAACCGGCAGCAGAGCAGGAAACGGCGCCTCCCTCCTGGGCACCCCCCTTCCCCCGGCCGCACCCCCTCCGTGAGACGCTCCGGGAAAGACAGAGGAACTTATGTGCTCATGGAGTCAAGCGGACCTAATGCCCGCTCCTGGGCTGAGCAAACACGCCGAGGTTAGAGAGGAAGCCTGCTCCCCGGCTAAGTCAACACTCCAGGGAGGCTGGAGCAACTAAGAAAGGTTACACAGGGAGGCCATCCCCTGCGGTGGGGCCGGGGAGTAATGCTGGTGAGCAGCCCCAGGCTATAAGCCCAACCGCAGGCTGAGATCTTGGGGGGCGGGGGAGAAGCCCCCAGGGACGAGGGGTCATTGAGTCTGGCTGACCGAGCAGTGAATCCATCCATCACCCAAGCACCCAATAGGTGAGGGCCTGACATAGGTGCAAGATGTTGCACCCATCGGGACCAGAAGCTGAAGGGTGGGAGGACCTTTGGGGGCAAGCTCACGTGGCCACCCCGTTGTGCTGATGAAAACCTAGAAAAGCAGCCTCCATGTGGGGCTGGTCCTTGCTGGGAGGGCGCGCAACCACCGGGCTCGAGTTCAGCACAGAGGACAGCCCGCTCCTCAGAAAAGCACTGTCCCTGCCAACCGGGCTCAAGTCCCTTTCACGGGAGCCAACAGCGAACATGCCACAGAGAAAGGCTTTCAAATGGAGTCCCAGGGAGGGACAGTGACCTCCATTCATGTCTGGGGCAAGCTGGGATGTCGGGTTCCTCCTGAGAGCCATCCCGGAGGGGCAGAGGGAACAAGGGACAGAAACCAGTAGCCAGGCCCGCACAAGCCACATGGGTGAAGTCAGGAACACGGTATGTCCCGCATCCCAGAAGGGCAGCCCCAAGGTGCAGAACCACAGCTGTGAAGCAGGTGATCTGGGGGAGGGTCACCAGTGTGGCCCCCTCCCCCAGCCGTGCCCCGCCTGCCTAGCCCGGACCAGCAGCCCCGCAGCGAGACCAGACAAGCCACAGAGCCTTCAGAAGTGAGAAATCCTCACGGAGTCCTCGGGCTGGCTTTCCCTTGCCCACAGGAAAGCAGATCTAGGCTTAGCTGTATGCCTGGATCAGGGCCCATTGCATGTCTCTAGGTCAACATTAAACAACTTGCCAGAATCATCAAGGGGGCATTCTAAAAATTAGCTCTGGCCAGCCCTGGTGGCCTGGGAGCACCAAAATGGTCATTTGCTGAAATTGGTCATTAACATTTTCTACTAACTGCTCTCTCCAAAGGCTTGGAAAATGAGGGGGGAACTTCTCAGAAATCAGCAATTACGTAGGGCCTCAGGACCTGGACTCCGAGCTTCAGAAGCTACTCATTTTTAAAAGTACATGGTGGGCATTTTCTACGCGTGGTTGAATGCTTTTATTCAACGCCAAGTCCTTCCCGTCTTCCCCCACAGCGGACGTGTCAGCCAGTGTCCCTGCCCGGTCTGTGCCCCCTTCCCACCCATAGGCAGTGGTCCCTGTGGCCATGTTTCTGCACCTGAATGCACGCTGTTGGAACAGAGAGGACACCTGACTGAGGAGAGGCACTCCATTGGCTGCCCACTGGCCAATCATATTCTTTCTTCTGGAAATTTAGGTTCAGACTCTTGGTGTTGGGTCCATGATCTGAGAGATCATGTCCCCATGGAGGTGAACATTTTTGGTCCTTGAGAAGGCCAGTCTTCACAGAAAAGATTGAAACAGACCTACTGAGAGAGGCTAAGATTTAAAAACAAAAACACGAGACCCCAGAGAAGGAGGGACAGAGAGCACAGGGAAGCAGCTGTCTGGGTCTCTGGTAACTTTCCAGTAGGGTCACCTTGAGCCTCTCCTGGACACTGGTTGTCACCCCTTCCCTTGGATTCTACGAGATTCCTCATAGCCTTCCAACAAATTCATTGTTATTATTATGAAGAGTTAAGTTTATAGTTCTGTTTCTTGCACCAGTTACTGACCAAGACACCCACTAAGAGATCACCTGTTTTGGGGTGCTTGGGTGGCTCAGATGGTTAGGCGTCTGCCTTCGGCTCAGTTCGTGATCTCGGCATCCTGAGATCGAGCCCCACGTCAGGCTTCCAGCTCAGCAGGGAGTCTGCTTCTGCCTCTCCCTCTGTCCCTCCCCGTGCTTGTGCTCTCTCTGTCTCTCTCTCTCTCTACCAAAAATGAATAAATAAAATCTTCAAAAAAAAAAAAAAAAGGAAAGAAAAGAAATCACCTGCTTTCTGGACTGGCTATCTCACCCCTTCTTCTTCCCCACCCTTAGATCTAACTTGACTCCTTCCTACCCTGGTATTTCCATGTCTTCCAAATTGAGTGCTTCCTTTCAGTGCTTCCATAATAATAGCCCGCAGGCTGGCTCAGTGATCAGCAATGAGTACGCTGTGTAGCCGAGACTCCACATTCTACTCGGTGGTTTGCTTGCTCAGCCTACTTCAATGGAGACTGTGAACCTATCAGTCAATAATTAGTCATTCAACAAACATCCATCAAGCTATGTCCCAATCCCAGCAAAGATATGTCAAAAAAAGCAAACAAACTTTAAAAGACCACAGAGAAAATGTAAGCACATTTTTCCAGGTTCCCGTCACAATAGAGGACCCGTCCGGATGTGCTAGGAGCCCTAACGCAGCAAGGAGCCACCGGTTACACCAGCAACCCAGTCCGGAGAAGTGTCGAGACAGGCGCAGCTTTTACTGTGCTAACTGTGGAGGGTGGGAGCTAACTGTTGCTCATGAAGGAAAATAAACCACCCCCAGCTGATCACCAAGAGAAATGGAAGGGTGGCTGGACCACCGACATCATCAGAGCTTACCCGAAGGACTCACAGCTCCCTGACCCCAGGCATAGGAGACCTGGAGCGCATTCACCCCATCCTATTTTTATTGGGTGCCCTTCTACCGTGTGATAAGGCACCTCAAGGAAATATCTGCCATCCCTATAAGCTGTAGTATGGTCCTACTTGTCAGTTTGATTATTGCTGTAATAATAATAATAATAACATAACCACTGACTGAGTAGGACTGACTTTGTAAAACCATCTAACAAATCACTCTGCCTTGCCATTAACGCAATCAAAATTTCTTTTCATATATATATATAAAATCTTTTTATATATATATTATATATATCTTATATATATATCTTTTATATATCTTATATATATAATCTTTATATATATAATCTTCACAGGTATTTTCTCATTTGCATATATATGCATATATATTTTTTCTCATATACAAACTATATATAATATATATATTATAGATAGATATAGATTATATATATATAATCTTCACAGGTATTTTCTCATTTGCATTTTACCTTCCACAGGTAGTGTTTTCACATCGACATGACCCATGACCCTAGCACACACACCAGGTTGTAATTTACTGTTTGATCTTATCTACCACTTTTCTATGTGTAAGCAACATCTCCCAGGCTCCCGCTCCCCATGCATGACCTCTGACCCCACTCAAAGCTCTACCCGGTGGTTACAGCATGGAATGCCCCCTGTCCCTCGCTCTACTTCCCCTGCTCCCCCTTGGTGCCCCTGCGGCAAAGGCTTCTGCCCTCCAAGAGGGGCTCACTGCTGCTCACAGGGCCCAACAGCAGCCTGGGGAGGCCCCTTCCACCAGGCGTGGCCTCCCCAGGTGTAGACCGCTGCTCCCGCCAGGGTGTCCCACACATCCCATCGCCCACTCTGCCTGCCACCGCCCACTGCCTGCCTAGGTACTGACGTACCACATACCAGGCTTTCCAGGGACCGAGCTCTCTCTTCCATCCTTGAACATCAGCCCTAACACAAAACATAACACACAGCCGGTGTTGAAAATATTAGGTGAAAGAATGAGAGAGGTGATGAACTAACACTTTATGATGAAAAAATGGACCGTAAGGGCCCCTGCTTCCTCCTTCTGCACCCCTTCCCCTGCACACATAGCTGTCCACCAGGACCCTGTAACCTGCACACGCAAGAAGGACCGGGCTGCAGGGATTGGGGGCTGGTTCAGTGACTGTTGCCTTGCCAGAGAAAAACAGCCCAGGACTTTCCCCACAGTTTCCTGTTCCCTCCCACTCATTCCTATCCCTGCTCTGGCTTCCCTTCCCATCTTGCCCAGAATTCTTCCCACCACATTTGGGCATTTCCATTCTCTTGTTCGCTTAAAATAGTACTGAGCAGGCACTGTGACCATCTCAGATGCAGAGACATATCAGAGAGAATCCCTGCCCTCAAAGAGCTCATAGGCAGGCAGGGCACGGAATGGATATATACAATAATACAGTCTGGAGCGGGGGTTAGCAACCCTCGTTAGTGAGCACCAGCTGCACTTCTGGTCCTTTCTATGAGTGACTTATGCCCTGTGCTGTGCTCATTTCCCTCAGGGGCTGGCAACAGGGTTTGAACACAGAGGTGTTCATTGAGGTGAAGCGTCGCCCTCTCCCTACACCCCACGGGAGACCCCAGGCAGGCCCTGAGCCTCGGTGGGGCTCTGAAGCCCTCCTTCCTCACCAGGATGGTCAGGGCTCCAACGAAGCACAAGCTTTCTGGGAGTTGAGGGATTAGTGTGCAGGTGAGGGAGACACAGAAAGAGGGTCTGGAGGCTCTGGGGACTCACCCACAGGCAGGGTCATCTCCGGGGGGCAGGTGGGGGAGGCACGGACCGAGGCACTGGCTGACCTATCCAGGTCTCTGCGCCCCTCCCTCACCTCATGACCTCGTGCCCTGAAGAATGTCAGAGGCCTCATCCCCAGCCGTCAGCCGAACTTCCTATCTGTAAGGGAACCTGGAGCCCCTCTAATCTGACCTGCTCAGTTTACAGCTAGAGAAACTGAGCCCAGAGGAAAGTAAAAGGACCGAGGCTCTCTTTCCCTTTAATTTTGCATTGACTCCTGTTTTGCAAAATGACATTGGGATATGTTTATCTCCTGTGATCAAATAACTCCATTTCCGAGAAGCTCCTCTAAGAAAATAACCCTTAGCCCGGGAGAAGCTTTGGGCACAAAGGTGTTCATTACAGCGTCATTCCAGCTAAGAGTGCCGGAAGAGGGGGCAGGAGAAAGTAATTCCCTTCGATGGAAAACAGGTTGCCATATATCCACTGAAAAATTGTAATTCAGAGCAGCCTTTAAGAAATGGGAAACTTCTATTACGATATTGGAGGGAGGAAAAGACACAAGTTTTTTTTGTTTTTGTTTTTTTAAGATTTTATTTATTTATTTATTTGACAGAGAGAGAGCGCCAGCGAGAGAGGGAACACAAGCAGGGGGAGTGGGAGAGGAAGAAGCAGGCTCCCAGCGGAGGAGCCTGATGTGGGGCTCGATCCCAGAACGCCGGGATCACGCCCTGAGCCAAAGGTAGACGCTTAACGACTGCGCCACCCAGGTGCCCCAAGACACAAGTTTTTATATGAGCCTAACTACGGAAGAAAAGCTGTGGAAGGAATCCAAGACTAAAAAGAAAAAATTGGTTTGCTTGTGTGCTTGATTTTGTGCCTTGTGGATTTTTTCGTAGCTATTAGAGGCAGTGAGATAGAGGGGAATCTTCTCTAAGAGACTTTCAGATTGGGAAAAAAAATTAAATTATATTTTTAAATGATGGTATTGGAGAGCCAATTTATAGGGAAAGGAAAAGTAGTTCCTAGAAGCCTGGGCAGCTAACATTGCTTCTCATAATTATTATGAAGGCCATTGTCAGAGTCACCCTTTCCCTAAATGTCCTGTAGGACCCCTGCTAGACACCAGGTACCTATTGGGATGTATTAATTCATTCCAAAAAATTTACTAATACCGGCACTGTACCAATCGTTGAAAATACAGGAGTAAACAGGGCAGAAGGGATCCCTGTCCTCATTGAGCACACTGTTTCATGAGGCAGGCATTAAAAGGGTCTACATATAGCTAGCACCAACTATGATAAGAGTCACAAAGAATGTTCTACCAACTGGGATTGAGTTTGGCTGCCAGGAATAGAAATCCTACTTCAGGGATGAAAACAAGTGAGCATTCTACCTCTTACATAAAACAAGCCCAGATGTGTGCAGCCCAGCCTAGAACCATGGCTCCCACAAAGCCTTCAGAGGCCCAGACTCTTGCTATGCTTCTGCTCGAACGTAAAAGCATCCTTGATACCCTTTTTTTTAAGATTTTATTTATTTATGAGAGAGAGTGAGACAGAGAGACAGAGCATGAGCAGGGAAGAGGGGCAGGGGCAGAGGGAGAAGCAGACACCCTGCTAAGCAAGGAGCCTGATACGGGACTCGATCCCAGGACCCTGGGATCATGACCTAAGCCAAAGGCAGACACGTAACCAACTGAGCCACCCAGGGGCTCCCATCCTTGATATCCTTAACAGAAAGGTCTAAAACAGCTGCTAGGGCTCCAGCCATCACATCTGCATCCCAGGCAAAATGAAGGAAAGGTGCAAAGAGCAAAATGCAAAGGGAAGAAGCAGTCAGTTCTTTCTCAATTTCTCAGAAGCCTTACTCAGCAACTTGCTAGCTGTCAGGAAGGCTGTAAAAGATAGTCTTCAAACTGTACACATTACTTCCCTGTTAAATTGGGACTTGATAAAAGAAGAAGGTAATCATGTATATCAGGAAGGAACGAGCAGTCTCTACCCAAGACGATGTTAGGAGAGCAGGACACAGAGGGATCCAACCAGGTCAAGGTAGGGGCTCAAGGCCATACATAACATTTAAGCCGGGACCTAAAGGACACACAGAAGCCCGATTAGCAAAGGGGGTGGGGAAGAGTCCCAGGCAGAGGACCCAGAGCTCACACCAAGAGGATAACTCTGGTGAGAACTCAGTGAGTCCGCAGGGAGAACACTGAAGTGGGGTCAGCAGAAGTGGCTTCAAGTCCTGACTGCAGGAACATCGCATCCCCTCCCGAGCCTCTCGGGCTGTAAAGTGAGCAGTCTACACTCAGATCCTGTGAAATATTTAGCAGGGCCTCTGCTGGGTTACACGGGGGCAAGAAGAGGGCACTCAGCTCTTTGCCAGAGCGCCCTTCTCTCAGGGCTTTGGGACAAGACGGACAGAGGAAGCTCCTTTGTTTGAGAGCTGTAAGGGGAGCACTGGAGCAGGCAAAGAAACCCACCCCCACCCCCACCCCTGGAGGGCTCAGAGGAGCTCACATCCCTGCACCAGCAGCCTCCCATCGACCCTGGGACACTTGGCTGCAGAGCGACAGGCCCCTGCAGGGCTGGACCGAATGGTGGCAGGTGGCACCCAAGGTCTCTACTGGGACATGATCCTTGACGGTGGCATGGATCCTCACGCCAGACAGGGCACGGCTTCGCGGGTATGATCCGGGGCCGCCCTCGTAATCGCCCCCATCGGATCGGTACTCGTTATTCCCACATCGCAGAAGAGAAAGCTGAGGCTCAGAGAGGTAAAACAACTTGTCCACGTGAGTCTGCACAGTGATGGTCACCAAGGGTGACCTACGCCACTGAGAGTCCTCTGAAAACCCCCAGTCTCTGCTGGAGGCTGTATGACTTCAGCCAGGCCCCCTTGCTTGGGGCGCAGTTTCCTCCTCTGCGCAGTGAGGTCACGTGGCTCTGCCACGATCACCTGTCCAGCTCCCACGCCCGGTGCCAGGGACTCGTTACATCTTCACGACAGCCCAGCCAGGTGTCCTTAGCCCCAGGTTAGGGACAGGGCTTGACCCAGGTCCCTCCCGGCTCTCCCTACCGCTGCAGTCTGACTCGCAAAGATCCAGAAAAGTCCATTCCCTGGGCCCCAGTGGATGCTGCCTTGCCCCTCCCTTCACCTTTGCCCTCACCGAGCATGTGGAGCAGGGCGGGGAGTGTGGAGCCTGGCCACGGCTCATGGGCCGGCTGCGGGAAGACACCAAAGGAGGCCCTTTGCGTTATTACTATTCAGGTCAAAACACCTCCCTGTGTTTAAACAATTACAATCCATAATTAGTTGCCATCACAGTGGAACAAGCCCGCTGTGGTTTCAAAATCACAGTGACTGCTTTATTTAACTTAAACGACCGCAGCCGGGACCACTGGATCTTCTGTCAAACAAAACATCTCGGCTCTGGTTTCCCAACGTTCTCATAGCCAACCTCCCTCCCAGCCCGACTCGCACACACCCACCCCACCCACTGCCCCCCAGTCTTGACCGGGGCTCCTCACACCCATGCTGAACTCTTCCGTAGCTTGTCCTTCCTCCTCTGTGCTTCTCCAAACCCTGTCCATCCTTTAAAGCACAGCTGGGGCCGCGTCCTTCAGGAGGGCTGCCCTGACTACCACAGCCCCGTCAGTTTCTCCAGCCTCTCCACTCCCACTGCTTCTCCACGTGATTGGCTCACTAGTGTCCGCGTGTGTGAGCCGAGAAGAGAAAAGGAAGGGAAAGTAGATTGTGAAACAGGAGGGAGAAAGATGGGACACAACACAGGCCCTGTGCCCTAGAGAAAAGGGAGCCAGGGTGGGTGGGAGGGAGAAGCGGACGGATCCGAGTCAGAGGGTCCTTGCTGCTTGGGTGTAGAGGGTCTCAGCGGGACTAAAGCTCTATTTTCCTAAGGCCTGGGGAAGAGAGGCTGGAGATGGAGCCCGGAACACAGCTAGATTCTCTCTTAGTGATGGGGACCTAGGTCAGTGCTTTCCTATCCGCTCTGCAAGGCCAGAGATGCCAGGACAAGAGGGTCCCAAGGTGCTGAGACATGTTCAGTAGCCCCCTCAAATGCTAGAGGAAGTGTTGCGTTTTTCTTAAGAAAGCACAATTCAGCATATTTCCATCCAATAGGCTTTTTAAAGAAGAATCTAGCGATTAAGTTGGGCATTCGGGGGCTGGAGTCCCTCTTCCTCTAAGTGACTGTCAGCCTGACCCAGGGAGGCGGGGGACAGGTGGCCCATCAGAAAGGAGCCCAAGAGATGCTGATGTCTTTCCCTCTGTCTAGGAAGTACCCTCGAGCTTTCCCTTACTTCCAGCCCAGGCTCCAAGACAAACCACCCCTCAAATGACAGGTGACTTCAGAAATCAAGAAGACCGGCTTTGAGGCCAACATTAAACCCTTCACAGCCTCCCTGGTGAGCAGCAATCCAGGGACGAGAGCCAGGGTGTCATCAGAAGTGCTCTCTCAATTCTTGAGAGATCAGTGCTGGCCCATCTCTGGGTGCTGCATTCACACCCCCCATTCCCATGGGGCCCGTTCGTCCGCTGACACAGCCACCAAAACATGGCACTTAATGATGGCTCAAGGCATTAGTGTCCAGCATTGGGGAATGGAAGGCACGAGCCACTGAAGTGTGGCAAGGTGGCCGGGGGATCTCGGTCTACCTCCTGGTGTCTACCCCTCCTCTTCTGACAACAGTCAGTTTGAACTAGCTTCCCTTCAACTCCAGTGTTCTCTGGTTCCATAAGATATTTTTAACACGGGGTGAGAGAGGGGGACACAAATCCATACCTTATCCACTTACTTTTATATAGGTTTTGTCTCTTATATTTTTATGTCCAGTGCCATAGAGGCAGGAAGGAGGGGTCAGTGCAGAACTCGCTCAGCACCCCCTGAAGTGGCTTCAGGCCAGGAAGAGGGTGACAGGGGTGGGGTGCCTATGAGAAACCAGAAGACTAGGGCTTCCCCCTCCCCGACCAGCACAGAGGGCTGCCAGGGCCCCGGTCTGCCCTGCCCACTCACACTGGGCAAGCCGGAGAACGAGGGTACAGGCAGGAGCTTGCCCAGGTTTGAGCAGTCCTGCTCCCGGAGGGGCCAGCTGACCTCGGGGTCCCGCCAGGACAAGGGGGCTTGCTCACCCAGACTGTCCGTTCCCGAGCCAGCCACAACCCTGACAGCAGACGGGGTTGCCAACAGCTGGCCAGTCCTCCTCGCAACCGTCGTTTGCTTGGGCTGTAAATCCCACCCCCTCCGGGCAGCCCTCCACCTACCCTACTCTCCCAGCTATTGGTGTCCTCGGAGAGCCTTACACACCTGCCCTTTGGTGTCACCCAGGCTGCCCTCTGTCTCACCTCATGGGACTTTTAATGATTGATAGACTCCGACCCGGAGCAGAGTCAAAGATCTGAACTGAGGGCAGACCCAGGAGGAAAGGGAATCAGGCTCTAGTGAGGAGTGCCAGAATGAGCCAAAAAGCGAGGAGTCCAGCAGACATTCATTGTCCCCTACCCTACTGCCCCACTGCCATTCGTTCATCTGTTCAGAGTGTGTTTACCCAGCACGAGCCACGTGCCAGGCACAGTGCTAAAGGCTGGCCCACAGCAGTGACCACGACGCCATCTCTGACTTCACAGTGTTTTTAGACCAGTCAAAAGGGCAGACACTGGACAAATAATTGCACACTGAATTCATTAACTGTTATTATAACATGCTGTGAAAAATTAATAAGCACAGGTGTTAAGAGGGAACAATTTCCAGGAGGAGCTTACCTGTGGGAAGGCCACAGGAAGTTCACAGAAGTGGTATTTCAGCTAAGACCTAAAGATGGTCTTTAGTGGGGAGGTAGGGAAGTACAAACAGCCTGTGCAAAGGTCCTGAGGCAGGAAGGAGCATGGAATGTTCCAGCAATCTAGAGAGTCAGTGTCGTGGGAGCTCAGAGCCATTCAGGGAAGAAGGGGTAGCCTGGGAGGGTGGGGGAGCCCATGAAAACCTTCAGCAAAGACAGAGCTTTATACTTTTCACCTTGACCATGGCAATTTCTTTCCTGCCAGCTCTCTTCTAAAGGACCGCGAACATCAGGACTTGTTTTCCCACCCAGAATTCATGCCATATTGACATCCTACATCTGCTCAACTCCAAGAATATTACAGCGTTCTCCCGCCCACTCTCTTTTCAGACTCACAGAAACCTCATCAGCTAGGTGTTCTTAGCCCCGCTTTGCAAACGAAGTCATTAAGACTCGGTGAAATTAATTAACCTGCCCAGAGGTCACCCGCACAGTGTTCTGTTCAGGATATGATGGCTGCCTGATGAAAAGGCAAAGAGGAAGAAAAATTAGCATTCACTAGGTACAAGTATGCAAGTAGGGGCAAATAGAAGTAAAGCCTAACTAGGAAGGATAATCTAGCAGTAAAGAATATCACCCATTCCAAAGCCTATGAAAACATTTGGGATAAATCAGTTTTTTAAAATTGCCTGCTGATGGCCATAGGTATAGGTATGGGTATACGGGTAGAAACAGATACAGGTTATGTACATAGGAAATCAAGAGTTGGAATAACCAATTTTTTTCCCCGTAACTCGAGATCTCAAACTGCTCGGTTTGGGAAACTGGCAAATTTTATGGCTGTCTGCACTGGCAACGAGATGGTTCTAAACTATCATTCAGATTCTAAAGTTTCATAAATAAGGAAGTGAAAGGTTCATTCTTTCACTTAGAAATGCTCACTATTTCCGTGTCTATTACAACTCCAATTAAGATGGTAAACACAACAAAAGGCATGAATCCTAGATCTCAGACTCAGGTTTGGAAAAATATCACTTCCTTCCATTTCTCGAATGACCCCACTTCGAGGTCCGGAGCGCCCTCCGGGAAAGGGGTCCCGACTGCAACAGGGATCTACTCTCATCGCACTCGTCCAAGAGCAGACACGGGATAAGCTTGCATGAAGAGAGTAGACAGAAACTGCCTTCGGAGAGAACGCCCACCTAGAAAGCCGAGCAGAAGGAGATTCAGGGGCAGGGGTGGGGGCTGGGCAAGCCTAGCCTTACCGTATAAAAGATTGAGTGCTAGAGTCAGGCTCAGCATTAGAAATTTGACCCTCAGGCAGAATTCTACTGCCAGACTGCAGTGCAAAGCCACAGGGAAAGTGAAATTTAAAAAACGAATCTTCAGTCCTACGGCAAATTAGTCATTCAGTGAATTGATCATTTGGCAAATTGGCTTTTAGCAAATTGATTTTGGGTGTCTAGGCCTGCTCCCGGAAGGCTGTCCACCAGCCAGTGGAGTGCGTGGAGCCTGGTGGGCGAGAACACAGCTCCCAGGGAGCAGGCCTCTCCCTGTTACTCCCCAGGAGAGAGACCCCCAAGCCCGGCAAAGATCTGGCAATGAGATGCCATGTCAGGGGACGCCGGGTAGCCTGCCTGCCTTTCGGGCAGCCTGAAGCCTGGGTCCGTGGGAAACCCCTCTGCCGCTGGAGTCAGCTGTGCACGAAGACCCTCAAGGTGGAGGAAGGGAGTAAACTCATGGTCTGTTCCAGAAGCTGAGATGGGGTTTCTACACTGAGGAAATGAGAGATGACTCACCTCTGATCCTACGAGCAGAGTGGCAGCCAAGACCCTCCAGACTCTGGAATCCTCCTTGCCTCCCCAGCCTCACCTCGAGCAAACCTCTACTGTTCTCAGGAGGCTCTGGGGCTGGCTTCTCAGAGGGTGACCCCCGGGAGCTGCCCTCCCATGTCAGGATATGGGACTGTAAGGGTCCCCATCCAGATGGGGAAAGGGAGGCTCAGGGAGATGAAGTAAGGTTTCTATAAGGTAACCCTTATGAGCAGAAGCCCATGTACCTTCCAGAAAAAAAATAAAAAGCAAGTTCTCTCCTGGGATATCGATGCATAGGCTTTTTAAGAAACCGACATAAATGGATTCATACCTTCTTCCCTAAGCCTTGCTTTTTTCATTTATTAAACCATCCTTTCCTCCTTTTTTAACAACTGTGCTACATGCCGTAGCATGAAGCTCTATAACAGATGTAGCCAGCGTCCTACTGAGGGTGCAACGGCTGTTCCCAGTGTCTGCTCGTGCGTTCGGCACTCTATACCACCTCCAAAGAACATAGCCCAAGGACCTTGTAAATCCCTCAATGCACTAATATTAGGACAGCGCATACCATTTCCCATATGATAAGATAAAATAATAACTTAAAACTTTAACTTACCTGAAGTTTCTATATTCTGGCTTTAAATCCTCCCTTTCTTAAACCCCCTGACCTCCCCCTCATGGCACCCCCAGCCCCCGCAGTTGGCTTTCTTTGTCATCACTTCCCAAGTTTGAGAGTTTGATGACAGGTGAAGAACAGCCAACTCACACTGAGATGAGAGGCTGGACTGTAGGCAGGACCCTCCCTAGGCCTAATCTCTCTCTCTCCCACGAGCCTTGAATGACAACAATTCGCATTCAGCCGCAGCCAATTTACAAATGGTAGCACGCAGTGGAGCTTCGAGTCATTTATAGGTAGTTAAACCTCAAAGCTTAGCCTGTAAAACCCAACGATCCCCTGCACCTTTGTAATCTTCTGCCAGGCTGCCCAAATCTGAACGTCCGCGTGGATGCCCACTGAGGGATGAGGTGCACGTGTGTGGGGCCCTGCACTTGAACCACACCCACCTTGGCCCTCCAGATTCGCGGCAGGACAGAGGGCTGGCAGGATTGTCAAAAAAGACGCTCATACTTAAGGGGCACCATCCAATCAATTTCTTGTCCACCTGTTCTTTGCAGCCAGAGCACGCACTCTCCGACACTTCCTCCTACACTCATGTTTCGTGGTTCTGATGCCCAAGATCTTCTGGGTTATGACCTCCATAAGTTGTAACAGAATAGAATCGTGACAAGAGATCACCCAATCGTGACCGGCAAGCCAGACATTCAGTGGTCACATCAATCCACAGAAGGGTAAGTTGGGGATACACTTCTCTGGCTGTCAGCTGAGTAGACATGGCACCGAGGGGTCCACGAGAAGAAGGGGGGAGTAGGAAGGAGCCCAGAAAGGCAGTCTGATGATTTTGATGATAATGAATCGGTGTCTGGGGACAAGGAGGCAGAGGAGAGGAGTCTTTACAATATTTTAAAGTTCACAGCTTCACTTCATCTCCACAAAGCACAGAGGACAGGTGTTAAGAATCCCATGTTGTACATGGGGAAGTTAAGTCTCATTAAGGTTAAGCACCTCATCCCAGTTCACTCACCCAATCTGAACCCAGATCCTGCATATCCAGGAGCCAGCTAAGGACTACGTGCTTCCCTGGGCCTCTCTCCCATGCACATCTTTGCCTCTGTCAATGGCCACCAAATTACAGGGTCCAGAGGACAAAACAGAAAAACAAGCCTTGACCCTACTCAGTATAAACTTCCCTGCCAGACAGAGAGGGGGGGAGTTCCCAGCACCACTGAATCTGTGCTGCTAGTGTCAGGACTGGTGGTCCGTCTCCCAGCCTGGGCACCGAAGCCCATCAGGCCCACCCTTTCCTTTCCCCCGCAGGCAGTGTGGGGCAGGGATCACTAGGCTCAAAGGCAGGCTCTTCTCTCAATGTCTGCCCACTTGCTGTGCCCCAAGCACTCAGTCTTTTATAATCACAACCTCTAGAGAGGTTTGTCACTTCTTGCTGAATTAATGCATGCATGCACAAATGAGTGAATGAGTGAAGAAAACTCTGATATATGTAGATCGCGTTCTACTTTTCACATCACCTCTGTATCCACTATTCCATCTTATCCTTGGAATACCCCTGTGATTGCAGTATTGGAATCCCTGCTTCATAGATGGAGAAACTGAGGTCCAGAGAGATGACTGCCTCACACGAGGTAATGGCAGAGCTTAGACCAGAATCCTAGCCTCAGGCTCCTACTACAGTGCTCCTTCTTGAGTGCTCCTGCTGGCCTAGGTAGGATCTCCAGGAGAGGAGTTTTGCCACCAGAGCCCAGCAAGTTAGAGGCCCCCCAAACACCCAGCTCACCACCAGAGGTGCGGACAAGGCTGGAGCTACAGGAAAGCCCCCAGAGGAAAGAGTTCTCACCCCTCGGGCAGGGAGCACTCATGACTTTCCAAACGGGCCTCCACATTTCTCCCGGGTTAGCTCATCATTTCCAGATCTGGATAAGGCCTGGAAACCCCCCTCCAGTACCTTTCTGATTGTGACTCACTCTGGGGGCAGGGAGGTGGGAGAGGTGAGGCATTCGACTCTCAAATCTCACCAGTCTTAGCGACAAACAGGTGTCTTCTTTGACCCCACGATCATTCATTCAACGCACTTGCCCAACCACATGTTATACGGAGCACTGAGTACCCAGTGCCACACTGAGAGTTGTGCAGGCAGGAGAGGACACACAGACCGCCCCACATGGGTCAGCAGGCAGCCCATGACCTCGCCCCTCATTCCACCGCCATCCCTGGGCCGAGGATGCCAATGACCTTCCTGCTGACACCCAACCCCAGGCTTGTGGCCTTGTCTGTGCAGCCCTTGGCAATATCAACCACTAGTTCTTCACTGCTGTGCCCCTTGACCTCCACCACGCCTCTTCTCCCCCACTGCCCACTCCTTTCCCTGTCTCTCCCACCGCCTCTTGAAACACAGGGGCTCCCGGGAGTTCTCTCGTAGGCCTTTTCTCTGTCTTCCTCTATTCACCCCCTTTTAATCACCCTATCTACAGCACAGGGGTGCAAATACTACCCAACTGTTATGGACGCTCAGGTTAATTCTCCAAACTACACAAACTGCTTACTGGACACCTTCCTCTGGAGTGGCCTTGGGCCTCCAAAACCCACCATATTCACCCCAGACTCACCACACACACATACCCAGCTCCTCCAGTCCCCGACTCTGGCGAGGGGTGAGTGGCTGCAAGCAGGCAGCCCCCCAGAGCCAGGACCCTGGGTATCAGCCTCACCTCCTCTCTCTCCTCATCTCCATGTCCAAATGGTCATCCCGTTGGATCGCTCCTCCCCACGCAATGTCTCAGAACTGTTCCCCTACTCCTGCCACCACCCACCTTAATCGGCCTCCTCATCTTTTCTCCTGAACTAGAGCGATGACCCATAGCCTGCACCCCAAGGCCCTCCGTGGCCAGACCCCACCTTCTCCCCAGCCTCCTCTCTGCTCACATCTCTACTCCAGCAGCTGTGAACACTTCCAATCTCACAAGGGGCCCTGCCCTCTCCCCTGCCAGCTTTGGTGTGTTTTTCTTTCCTAGAAAGTTCTCTCCCACCACTCTGTCCCCACCTAGGGAACTTTTACAGCCTCTCCTTCCACATCTAACTCAAACCTCACCTTGTCAGAGAGCACGTGCCCCCCTCACCTCCCCCAGGCCGGGCCAGGCTCCCCACCCCGGATGCACCCGTGAGGGCCCTTACCACCCTGAATGACAACCTTATTTACAAGTCCCACAGCCCACTAAACTCGGGCCCTTCAGGGACTGTCTTCTGCTGCTTTATCTCCGGGCGTCTAGGCCCTGGCCAGCCTCGGTGAGTGACTGAATGAATGGATAGTGCAGGTCGGTGAACTCGACCAAATACAGGCTGGAGCCTGACAGTATCAAGAAATCAGGAGGAGGAAAAATACCGAACACCCCTCTGCCAGATCTAATGAGTTTACAACCAGCTCAAGAGAGACGGGACTCTCAAAACATGTCACAAACCAGAATGGCTTACTTTGAGCACTGCGATGCCCTTACTCCCTCCGGAGCTCAGAGGGACAGGGGCAGCAGGGGAGCTGAAGAAGAATTTGGAAGTGGGCCGCCTCTGCGCTCCCACCCAACTTTCCAGGGTCCGAGCAGAACCTGCCTCTCCAATGAGACCGCACCTTCCAGAGCTCCTGGGTTCTTGCTGGAGAAAGCTTGGTGCCACCTTTTAGCCAAGGAGGCTGACTCACAGGTGAGGGTGGGAGAAGGGGCAGCAAAGCATTCCAAGCAGAAGGTGGACATCCCCCACCCCCTCCCCCACCCGCAAGGCACCAGCTTGGAATCCATCTGCTAATTGTTCTGGAAGACTTTCTGACTAGGGATCCAGACACCAGGCCAGACCTGCTGCCCAAGTGGGAAGGACCGCACCCAGAGGCCAGGAACAGC
>NC_048222.1:38571437-38580704 GCF_002007445.2 Ailuropoda melanoleuca
CCCCAAACACCCAGCTCACCACCAGAGGTGCGGACAAGGCTGGAGCTACAGGAAAGCCCCCAGAGGAAAGAGTTCTCACCCCTCGGGCAGGGAGCACTCATGACTTTCCAAACGGGCCTCCACATTTCTCCCGGGTTAGCTCATCATTTCCAGATCTGGATAAGGCCTGGAAACCCCCCTCCAGTACCTTTCTGATTGTGACTCACTCTGGGGGCAGGGAGGTGGGAGAGGTGAGGCATTCGACTCTCAAATCTCACCAGTCTTAGCGACAAACAGGTGTCTTCTTTGACCCCACGATCATTCATTCAACGCACTTGCCCAACCACATGTTATACGGAGCACTGAGTACCCAGTGCCACACTGAGAGTTGTGCAGGCAGGAGAGGACACACAGACCGCCCCACATGGGTCAGCAGGCAGCCCATGACCTCGCCCCTCATTCCACCGCCATCCCTGGGCCGAGGATGCCAATGACCTTCCTGCTGACACCCAACCCCAGGCTTGTGGCCTTGTCTGTGCAGCCCTTGGCAATATCAACCACTAGTTCTTCACTGCTGTGCCCTTGACCTCCACAACGCCTCTTCTCCCCCACTGCCCACTCCTTTCCCTGTCTCTCCCACCGCCTCTTGAAACACAGGGGCTCCCGGGAGTTCTCTCGTAGGCCTTTTCTCTGTCTTCCTCTATTCACCCCCTTTTAATCACCCTANTGTCCCTCATTCCACCGCCATCCCTGGGCCGAGGATGCCAATGACCGTCCTGCTGACACCCAACCCCAGGCTTGTGGCCTTGTCTGTGCAGCCCTTGGCAATATCAACCACTAGTTCTTCACTGCTGTGCCCTTGACCTCCACAACGCCTCTTCTCCCCCACTGCCCACTCCTTTCCCTGTCTCTCCCACCGCCTCTTGAAACACAGGGGCTCCCGGGAGTTCTCTCGTAGGCCTTTTCTCTGTCTTCCTCTATTCACCCCCTTTTAATCACCCTATCTACAGCACAGGGGTGCAAATACTACCCAACTGTTATGGACGCTCAGGTTAATTCTCCAAACTACACAAACTGCTTACTGGACACCTTCCTCTGGAGTGGCCTTGGGCCTCCAAAACCCACCATATTCACCCCAGACTCACCACACACACATACCCAGCTCCTCCAGTCCCCGACTCTGGCGAGGGGTGAGTGGCTGCAAGCAGGCAGCCCCCCAGAGCCAGGACCCTGGGTATCAGCCTCACCTCCTCTCTCTCCTCATCTCCATGTCCAAATGGTCATCCCGTTGGATCGCTCCTCCCCACGCAATGTCTCAGAACTGTTCCCCTACTCCTGCCACCACCCACCTTAATCGGCCTCCTCATCTTTTCTCCTGAACTAGAGCGATGACCCATAGCCTGCACCCCAAGGCCCTCCGTGGCCAGACCCCACCTTCTCCCCAGCCTCCTCTCTGCTCACATCTCTACTCCAGCAGCTGTGAACACTTCCAATCTCACAAGGGGCCCTGCCCTCTCCCCTGCCAGCTTTGGTGTGTTTTTCTTTCCTAGAAAGTTCTCTCCCACCACTCTGTCCCCACCTAGGGAACTTTTACAGCCTCTCCTTCCACATCTAACTCAAACCTCACCTTGTCAGAGAGCACGTGCCCCCCTCACCTCCCCCAGGCCGGGCCAGGCTCCCCACCCCGGATGCACCCGTGAGGGCCCTTACCACCCTGAATGACAACCTTATTTACAAGTCCCACAGCCCACTAAACTCGGGCCCTTCAGGGACTGTCTTCTGCTGCTTTATCTCCGGGCGTCTAGGCCCTGGCCAGCCTCGGTGAGTGACTGAATGAATGGATAGTGCAGGTCGGTGAACTCGACCAAATACAGGCTGGAGCCTGACAGTATCAAGAAATCAGGAGGAGGAAAAATACCGAACACCCCTCTGCCAGATCTAATGAGTTTACAACCAGCTCAAGAGAGACGGGACTCTCAAAACATGTCACAAACCAGAATGGCTTACTTTGAGCACTGCGATGCCCTTACTCCCTCCGGAGCTCAGAGGGACAGGGGCAGCAGGGGAGCTGAAGAAGAATTTGGAAGTGGGCCGCCTCTGCGCTCCCACCCAACTTTCCAGGGTCCGAGCAGAACCTGCCTCTCCAATGAGACCGCACCTTCCAGAGCTCCTGGGTTCTTGCTGGAGAAAGCTTGGTGCCACCTTTTAGCCAAGGAGGCTGACTCACAGGTGAGGGTGGGAGAAGGGGCAGCAAAGCATTCCAAGCAGAAGGTGGACATCCCCCACCCCCTCCCCCACCCGCAAGGCACCAGCTTGGAATCCATCTGCTAATTGTTCTGGAAGACTTTCTGACTAGGGATCCAGACACCAGGCCAGACCTGCTGCCCAAGTGGGAAGGACCGCACCCAGAGGCCAGGAACAGCACCTGGAGAACACAGTGAGGGAGGGCGGGAGACTCAGGCACCATTACCTCTTCTGTTTGACTCTGGGCCAACTAAGGTTATGTGGACCGTCTTGACCTGACCTTGGTCTTTTTATGATCCAGGGAAGTGTAAATACCGAGGCGTACGCCAACACGAAAGGAAAGCAAGCACAAGTAAGCAGTCCAGCCACTCCTGGCTAATGACTCCCAGGGGCCCCTTTCCTCCCTCCCGCCCCTCCAACAGGCCAGACTGCCTCCTGGGTCCTGAGCAGTGAAACCCGCTCCCAAAACCACCGCTTGTAATGCTGGACGGAGCTGCAAGCTTGGCCAGCCCCAACTCCCTTTCGACAGAGCAGCTGAGGCCTAGGGAGGGAAAGGGACCTACAGGGGATCACAGAGGTGCCCGACTCCCAGGACAAAGCTCTGGGAGCTGATGATGCTCTCAGACCCCACACCTGCCCTGTGCTGTCAATCTAGGAAACATTGCTGTTGTCCCCACCCCTCCAGCCTCTACCCCACCCCTCACCAAAAAGAGAAAAAGGCGGCTGCATTTCCACATCTCAGATCCAAGCAGCGGCCAACATGTAACGGTGGAATTTGAGGCCTCAGCAGCCGAAGCCTTGGGGAAGGCCCAGATCCCGCGACTCTGTGCGGGTCTGGGCGGGCTGGGGGGCTCTGTGTAGCAGTGCCCATCACATCCAGCCCTGGTCCCTGACCTCCCCTCCCAGCCTTACTCTGGGGCTGACCATGACACCTCAGACAGAGCCAGGCCCAGAGGGAAAGAGCGAGAGGAAGGCCTGCTCCTTAGAGGCCCCAGTGGGGCCCCAGTCTCTCAGAAGCCCCCCGAGGGGTGAGTCTGCATCCTACGAACACTCGCTCACAACCACAGTGACACAGTGACAGGCCCTGAGCTCTGTCCCTGATTGAGCCCCAGCAGGTTGGCGCCATGATGGGGACCGTGGAGACAGGCCTCTGGTGCCCTCTGCTGTTCCGCACTCCTGTCCCACACTCCTGTCCCGCAGTCTGAGGGACTGCACTGAGGCTGGTGGGGGGGACCCAAGGATGCCACTGGGGCCTGGGTTTGCCCCACCGTCCACACTGCTATCTACTTTCCAGAAGGATCTAGAACAAGCGCCATGCTCACACCCTAGGAAGGGCAGTCAGCATGCACCAGGCTGTGTCGTGGTAACTAACAACGGCCAGACTGAAGTGGCTCGCAACACGGAGGGTTTACTCGTCTGGGGCTGGTGCTCCATGTTCCCTCTCCCCAGGGTCCAGGCTGAAGGAGCAGCGCCATCTTGAATGTGGTTACTTCAGGGCGGGAGCCTGAAGGGTATCAGGCCGTGAAAACTCGCACGCACAGCTCACTGCCCCCACCCAGCACCAGCGGCCTGCACGTGCAGTCCTACCAGGGGCCCCGCACTCAGGGAGCGAGAGATAGTCAGAGAACAGCATTCATGATCACTAATGGTTAGTTGGCTCTTGGGGTCACCAACCAGGAAGCTCATTCTCCCTCCCTCCTGCAAGCCAAGTACACTCACCCCTCCCCCAAGGAATACAGCCCCAGGTCCCCCCAGGCACGGCTTCACGCTCAGGGTCTCAGGTGGTGGGGGGGGCTCTCCATATCAGCAGTGGGGGCCAGTGGTCCCTTTATCATGTACAGAAGTGGCCACTCTCGATCCAGAGACCAACAACCTAGGGATTGAAGTTACCTGCCTCCAGGACATTCCGTATTTGATGATACATCAGTGAATACTTCAAGTCAGAAGGAGGACAAACAGGAGACACAGCTCAGGGGGCACCCCTCCATGCAATCCCAAAATCCCACTGGACAGACATTCTAAGAGTCCCTGCCTGGGACTGAGGCGTCTCCCTCCACCAGGCAGACTAGAGCTCTTCCTGGGGCACCTCTCCTCGTGGTTCTGCACACCTCTGCTCCTCGTCCCCTGTCTGGCTGGCTCCCTGAGTTTCTCCTTACCCAGAACCTTGAGATGTTTGTTGGCCCTGTAATGGCCGCCCCACCTCCGAGTTCTAGGGTGACCCCAACTGCAACATCCCTTGGGTCTCAGTTCAAATTCTAGAGACAGAGAGAGCACAGGCGAGGGAGGGAGGGAGTCTCTCGTCTGATTGGCGAAGTTCTACCATTTGGGGCCAGGCCCACCAGTCCAGCTTACCAATGGCCCGCTCGAGAAGGGAGCACTCCGTCTGCCCATTCTAGATTGCACTGGAGGTAGACAGGAAGGCCAGGAATGCATGTTTTCTCTGAAACAAATTTCTTGGTGTTGCTTCCGAACAACTCCGCAGAAGACACACAATTTGGGGTGAGGAAGTAAGGTTTGGCCTGCTCCCACCACAGACCAATTGCTGTCTTTATTTGTCTAAGTCTGTTTCTTCATCTGCAAAGTGAGGGTGGTCATCTCTGTCCCTACTCCCCCTCCTTTACTCGCCCCTTCTGGCCACTCAGGCCCCAGATGAAACCAACCCCAGGTCCCAGTTACCCGAGTGTGATCACACTCCACATTCCAGGCTTCCCTGCTGCCTCTCCCAAGAACTTTTGTATTTGTATGAAGAGCTCTTGGAGACTGAATAACCAAAGGAATGAATCTCTAATGGTGAAATGCAAAGCAGTAAGAGAGAGACAAGGGTAAATATTTCACTAGAAGGAAGGAGGGGGACACAGGGCACACAAGATCCACCTAGATATGAATCCTGCTCTCTATTGCTGACTTTTTCTTTCCTCCTTCATGGGAGAAATGACTCAAGGCCTATCGTGAATGACAACTCTTGTTACCAGAAGCCTCGGGTCATTTTTAGTGGTAAACTCGCTTTTGAAAGAGGTGTGTGGGTGTGGTGCCCGCATAGGTACGCACCCCTGTCCCCATGCCCTATGTTCTCTGACTTCTGCCCAAAGGTGACTCAGGCCTAGTTTTGATGATGGCAAAACTATTACAGCCCACATTTCTTGACCTCAGAGAATGAGAGTGCTGGGTTTTCCCTTGGAAAGCTCTGCCCTCCTCCCCACCCCTGCCCCACTTCTTGAGACCCTGGTCTGTGATCGTCTGAAGATGACCTGGGTTGGATGTGTGTTTTGCCCTGTTTCAGGGTCAGAAGTCACATGTCAGGAGTGATTTGCACGATCTGTGTGTCCTTGCACTAGCGGCCCCTGCATGGGTTTTGGTGAACAGAGCTGGCATTCCCCCCAAGGACAGCATGGACTTATCAGCCCACATTGGAGCCACTGCCCACCTGGCCTCCCTCCAACCTCACTGCCCACCGCCCCTAGCACCCTCCTCCTGGGACCCCCGTCTGTCCCATCCTGGTCCAGTCCCTGGGCCTTAAGCAGACAATCCCCCTTGTTCCCACCCATCCTCACTGCCTAACCCTAATCCTGCTTTCTCGCCCTCTGCAATTCGGGGCCGACTGCTTAACCTCTCTGGACTGTGACCTCCCCATAACATGAGATCAGAGAAGGCAAAATTCGCCANCAATTCCCCAATTCTAGATTCCTCCTTTTCCCCATCCCCTTTAGGGTGCATCGAAAACAACAATAGCTAGGGGCGCCTGGGTGCCTCAGTCGGCTAAGTGTCTGTCTCTTGATTTGGGCTCAGGTCATGATCTCAGGGTCGTGAGATCGAGCCGCATGTCGGGCTCCGTGCTGGGCATAGAACCTGCTTCAGATTCTCTCTCTCCCTCCCCCTCTGCCCCTCCCCCCACTCATGCACACACTCTCTCAATAAATAAATAAAATCTTCATCTTAAAAAAACACTAGCTACTTTATGTACAGGGCTTTGCCGTCTCTACAGCATGGCTACATTTATTATTTCACGTAAAGCCACTGATAGACCCCTAAGTTATTTTACAGAGGCAGAAACTGAGACTCAGAAGGGTTAAGTGACTTGTCTAAGGTCACACAGCTAGTTTAAAAAGGGGGGGCATTAAAATCCAGGGATCCAGACCATGTGTTCCTTCCACTTCGTCCAACGATGTCTCTCCCACACCCTCTGGCTGACGGCTACAATCCTCATTCCCCAGGCAGGCCACTTTTTATGCCAGAGTCAGCAAGAATAGACCTAGGCCAGAAGTCTTCCCCGGGAACAGGAACAGAGGAGCACAGAGCATCAGCACAGAATGGGCTGCCTGGGATCTGAATAAACTGTAAGAAAAGAAAAACATCATGATTTTTAAAGCTCATCCGCACGCTCCCCTATCAGTGGCCTGGACCTCTTTGGAGGAGCAGGACTGGTTCTAATTTACTAAATGGGGCCTGTGCTCCCCCAGCAACAAGCCAGGGCTTCCCGGGGGCCAGCGCCTGCGAGTCTCCTCCCAGTGCTCCTTCCCTGGCTCGCCACAGCTGCCTCCCAGGATCAAAAGCTAGTCACATCCTTTCTTCACCTCAGTTTCTCTTTCTGTAAAATGGGAACAGTCTCCATTGTCCTGCCGCCACTCTCTAGGAGGAGTGGAAGGGAGGACAAGAGGGCATGAGCCAGTCTCTTTATAGAGGTGATATTTGAATAATGGGTGCCTGTGTGGCTCTGTCAGTTAAGCGTCCGACTCTTGATTTCAGCTCAGGTCATGATCTCGGGGTCGTGGGATCAAGCCCCGCGTCAGGCTCCACACTCAGCGGGGAGTCTGCTTGAGATTCTTTCTCTCCCCCTCCCTTTGCCCCTCCCCCTGCTCTCTCTCTCAAATAAAATAAATTAATCTAAAAAAACAAAGATAAGAGTGTCCTCAATGCTACCTGATAAAAGGACTCCAGAAAAGAAGTCAATTCCCTGGCAATTCCAGAGAATCGAATTTTCTAGATAATTTGAATCCTCTTGGATTTCAAATCTCGTGGCCACGCACCCATCTACGGTTCCTGAAAGAGAGCCTCACCGGGCCCAAGTCTGGAGATGACACCAGGCTGCAGAGCCCCACTGCCCGGGGCCTGGGCCAGTGCCGACCACAGCAGGAGGGATCAGGTGGACCTGGAGCCCAGACGGACTCAGAAGTGGTGTCTTCGAACAAATCCCTGAGAGCTGTTTGTTTGGTTTCTTTGGTTCTTTCTCAAAGGGGTCAAGTATGTAAAAATCCCAGTTATATAGGGGCTGTAATTCATTTTATCGTGGCATAGAAAGTTGCACTGAATTAAGATGTATGTGAATAATGGCTAGTGTGTGTGGGGGGGAGAGATTTTAAGGAATTGCTGGCAAGTCCAAAATTCATAGAGCACACAAGCAAGCTAGAAATGTATATAAGAGTTAATGTTGCAATCCTAAGTTCAAGTTCCACAGGCAGCAGGATGGAAACTCAGGCAGCAATCCTGTGGGGCAGTCCTGCTGAGGATTCCCTCTTCTTTGGGAAACTCAATCTTTGCTCTTATGGCCTTCGACTGATTGGACGAGGCCCACCCATGTTATAGAGACTAATCTTCTTTACTCAACATCTACAGATCTAAATGTTCGTCACATCTAATAAATACCTTCACAGCAACATCTAGACTGGTTGGTGTTTGACCAACCTGGCCATAGCCTAGCCAAGTTGACGCCACACTCACTCACCTTGGTGTGCCTACCTGGCCCTCGGGGGTGGTTAATCCCGAGCAGATAAACAACGAAGACTCCTGCCAGTGCCTTGATGTGTCTTGATTTCTCTCTTCTCTTATTTTCTTACCTTCCCCTTTTCATGAACCCTGGTCTTCTGGGCGAAGACTCAGCCTCATTCAGCACCCCCCAAACTCACACCTCGACCATGTTTGGTAAGTGTTAGGGAAAGAGGTGACAAGCCCGAGTTTGACTCCCAGTTCGACCACTCGCTCAACCAGCGGCCCTGGACAAGAGACGGAATCCCTTCGAGCATGAGTTCTGTGTTTGCGAAGGAGGGACGCATGGTGTCCCCGTTGTAGGGTTTCATCAGGCTGAATGGGACGACACGTGTGTCTACCATAAAAGGAGCTCCCGTCATCTTAGTAATGATTATCTTATTGCTTCTTTGCCCACAATTAAAACTCACTAATTCAGACCGATCGGAGAGGGCACTCAATGGCTGGAAAGTCCACATTAAAAAATAATTTAAAAATAATGTCGTTTTATTACTTTAAAATATATTACTCAATCCAGGCTAATAAAGTGTTGCACAGTGAGCCCTTGGGGGCCTTACGTTAATGAACAAATAAGAACAATTTGAGGTTAGTCTATCAATTCTTGGCATGGAAAAGGGAGTTTTCAAAAGTACTTGAAAATGCCTGCAAAGAGTGTATTATCCTCTGTAGATTAAATGTTTCCCCTGCAATCATCTTAATGCATTTTACTAATTCAACAGCTTCCCGCCACCTTGAGAGCGTTCTAGGTGATTTGATGTAACGCTGACCAGACGTCCTACAAATTCTGACGTGCTGGGCACTGAGTGTAAGACGGTCCCTCGAGTTAGGTCAAGACCTTCCTTTTACGTGATCCCCTTTCTTAGAAGCCTGTATCGGGGTGACCAGCCGGGCCTGCAGCTCCCAGAGGTGGGACTGTTTCCGTCCAACAGCAAAGGTGGGACTTAGGAGCTTGGACTCTGGGCTGGGACAGACCTGGGTTCAAATCCCACCTCTGGCTTTTTTACGCTGCATGACCTTGGGCAAGCCACTGACCTTCTCCGCGGCACAGTAGAGACAGACTGACCTTCATCGCAGGGCAGCTGTGAGATTAAATTAGTGACATATCAAAAGTAGCTAAACTATGTGACCTGGTACCTCAGACAGGTGACAAATCTAGAGATGAGTCAGGGGGTCGCAGGCGTGGTCCCAGGGCGGCTCCGGGGCTAGGGAACGCTGGAAGTCGTATTCTGGGTGCCGGGCCAGTGCTCAGGAGAGTGATGAAAGTCGCCTGCGGACAGACGATGA